>NW_016908244.1:72308-120199 GCF_001483705.2 Eufriesea mexicana | reverse complement strand
ATCCCCGTAGGGTGAAGTGTCCTCTATCGAGTTTGCTGATTTTTTTCGCGTTTCGCGTGTTCAGTGCCGTATAATAGTGCCGAAAGTGCGGGCGCGTGACAGCTCGTGCTGCGTAATAGACTCTTTTGATTTCGATCTTCGTAATTTCGTGCCTGGACCTGATTTTTTCCATCTATCCTCGTAGAGTGAAGTGTCCTCTATCGAGATTACCAGTTTTTTTCGCGTTTTGCGTGTTCAGTGCCGTATAATAGTGCCGAAAGTGCGGGCGCGTGACAGCTCGTGCTGCGCAATAGACTTTTTTGATTTCGATCTTCGAAACTTCGTGGCTAGCCCGAATTTTTTCCGTCTATCCTGGTAGAGTGAAGTGTCCTCTATCGAGTTTACTGATTTTTTTCGTGTTTCGCGTGTTCAGTGCCGTATAATAGTGCCGAAAGTACGGGCGCGTGACAGCTCGTGCTGCGTAATAGACTTTTTTGATTTCGATCATCGTAATTTCGTGCCTGGACCTGATTTTTTCCACCTATCCCCGTAGAGTGAAGTGTCCTCTATCGAGTTTGCTGATTTTTTTCGCGTTTCGCGTGTTCAGTGGCGTATAATAGTGCCGAAAGTGCGGGCGCGTGACAGTTCGTGCTGCGTAATAGAGTTTTTTGATTTCGATCTTTGAAATTTCGCGTCGGGACATGATTTTTTTCATCTATTTCCGTAGAGTGAGCACTTTTCTAATGAGTTTGATGATTTTTTTAGCGAGCACGAGCTGTAGTAGAAGAATATAGTACTTGTTTGGTATTACCAGCCGGAATCACATGTCAAAGATTATATTTTATGGTAAGGATTGATTTAATCAGTAGTACGTATAACTAAGGTATGATATGTGTATTGTTTTCTAGGTTAGCTAGCCCAATGACGATCGGGACAGATGTATTTGTTGATGATATGAAGTCTGAGTAATGTAGATGGGTTTGACAGATAAAAAGGGAATATGATTACTTTCGGTGATGTTTTCTTATGACAAGATACGCAGAATATAATAAGATTGAAAGGTATATTGTGTTTCTGATCTGTATAAGTATTGATATCAGTGGTCAACGTTAATGACCAGCGGTAATGGTTTATGTTTCAGAAAGATGAAGCTGAAGTAAAGAAAATGGTGAAGTTCAGTGGATAATAAGAGATGCCAAGATAAAGAAATTCATTATAATGTCCAATGAGAAGAATTTACGAATATCTGTAACCTCTTACAAGACTGCCTATGACATGTGGGAGGAACTATATCTGATAATTTACAAGGTAAATTTATAATTAAAGTGAAAAAATTAATAAGTCATTGATTATTACTCGAACTGGTAACATATTTCTATTAAAATATTTCTATAATTTACAAAATGTTGTTAAATTTTTACACTCATTGTCAATAACAATTTGTTCAGAACATAAATTTACAATAACAGTGAAAAAATTAATGAATTATTGCCTACTACCAGAACTTAAGCGTATTTGTGGTGAAATGTACCTACAATTTGCAAAAAGTTTATAAATTATTATAAATGATTGTTAATAACAAATTAGTGTTGTTGCTAACAAATTGCCCGCAAAGTAAATTTGTAATACAAGTGGGAAAATTGCATAATTATAGGCTATTAGTAGTATATATAACATTTTTGCGTGAAAATGTATCTATAATTAAGAAAAAGTTAAGAAATTACTACATTTATTATTAATAACAAATATTTTGCAACATATATTGACGATAAAAGTAAAAAAATGTTAATAAATTATTAGCTATTACTTAAACAAACAACGTATTTGTGTTAAAATGTATTCGTAACTTACAAAGAGCTAATAAATTAATAAATTTATTGTTAATAACAAATTAAAATCATTGATAACAAATAGTTTGCAAAGTATATTAACGATAAAAGTCAAGAAAATTAATAAATTATTAGTTATTACAGCGGAAAAGTAACTTTTAAAGGAATCGGTAAAGTTCGGAAATTTTCGCCGATCTTCGGTCGGCCGCCGCTATATAAGGGGCCCGCGTGCAGGCTCGAGCCAGTTGTCGCTTCGACTTCGGAGGGTCCGCGTTAATATTTTTCTTTCAGGTACTAATTATTTTTTGTTTCAGCTTTTAATTATCTTTCTTCTTTCAGATTCTATTTCTTTTATTCTAGATTTCATTGTTTGTGCATTCGAATATTTTGTACAATATTCGAATGCTTCGTCGTTGGTTTATTTGTATATCATCGTTGGCTTGATCAATGGCTATTCAATGGCCATTGTCTACTCTCTTGAATAATTTAATAATAATTCCTTCTTTCAGGTACTAATTATTTTTTCTTTCAGGTTTTAATTATCTTTCTTCTTTCAGATATTATTTCTTTCATTCTAGTTTTCATTGTTTGTGCATTCGAGTATTTCGTACAATATTCGAATGCTTCGTCGTTGGTTTATTTGTATTGTATATCATCGTTGGCTAGATCAATGGCTATTCAGTGGCCATTGTCCACTCTCTTAAATAATTTAACAATAATTTCTTCTTGCAGATTTTATTTTTTTCATTCTATGTGTCTTTGTTTCAGCATTCGAGTATTTCGTATAATATTCGAATGCTTCGTCGTTGGTTTACTTATGTCTCATCGTTGGCTAAATCTTTCCTTTCACAAATTTTACGACTTCCGTTCGATTTGTTTTCGTTAGAGCGTTCGAGTATTTCGTATAATACTCGAGCGCTTCCTCGTTGGTATGTTTATATCTCACCGTTGGAATGTTTCTGTCTCGTAGTTATGTTGCTCAGGTCTCGTCGTTGGCTTGCTCGTTCCATTTGGTTATTATCCTTGATGGTTTCCTCGTACTAATCCCTTTCCTTTCAGCTACATATTAACAATAATATATTCTGTTTTAGCTTTTAGGTTTCTCAAGATTCTGTTTGCGACACATCAATGAACGATGCGTGCGTTTACTTTTAAGTAATCATAAGATAGATCCATAGACTAAGTATCATGTGCGCGCTATCTGTACAAAGGTAAGCTACCTAATTTGGAGCGAAATTTATAAATTCTCTATCATTTTCTTATCCCCCTCGTTTAGCAAATAGAACATAATTGTTCTCGCGATAATCGCGATCGTTCGTAAGTACCGACTAGCCTACGCGACGTGCTCTCGTGTACTCGATAAGTACATGCTTCGTAAGTCATCCTCACGACTCGTCTCCGACACTCATTTCCAGTCACTGTCAATCTCGTCATGCATCGGGTTCCAGGGTGACCCCCTCGGATCAGTGCGTCTTCTGACCTCGACGGGGCGGTCCGCTGCCTAAGTCGTACGCGACTGGGGCTCGGGCACATGCTGGCTGACGGACTAGTACCATCTACGGTTAGACCACAGGGATGATTAAGTTCTACCCCGTGTGGCTGGGATGCGAAGTGTCTGTCTTGGCCGGCAACCGCCCAGCAGGGCCCTCGCGTTGACACTAGAAGTTTCATTGGTTCAGGGACTATCCTTGGTCCACGTGTAAGTCTTGGCGAGTGCGACAGTGACTGGAATTGAGCTAGGCCCGATCGGGAGGGTGCCGAGGTATGAAGTTATCTCTGTACACGGGAGTACATCGCCTAGGCTAGTCGGTCTTTCGAATAATCGCGAACTCGTTCGGGCGCGTCGCGATTTTCTATTTGCTCGCGTGTTTGATATTTCATTCCCTATTTTTATGGGAACTTGAAAATATCTTAGCGTTGCGACAGTAGAGTTTCATTTTACCGAATCGAATTCCCTTTGTAAGACACGAAATAAAATAGTGTCAGTAAGGTCACTTTAATTTAATTCGCTCCAAGTTAGATTAGGCTATCTTTGATACGGATAGCGCCAGTAGGATGCGCCATTAGGGCGCATGTCGGGTCTCGATGCGTAGCCACCTCCACGTGGTGAGACCTGGTAATTGGTATCGTTTTCCAAAGAATAATTTTTGGAAAACGATAGCAAGCTAAGTGTTACGCACAAAGTTTAAGATATTTCATACCTTTTGTGAATTTTCAAAGGTTCCCTCTGAACTCTGAAAATAGAGAGTGGGCAATATCTGTTTAAATGATAACTAATTGAAGTGGAACTAAGGAAAATAAGGAAAAGAACGCAAGTAAGGGAAGGTAAGTAAGTAACGGAAGTATAAGGTAAGTATAAGGTAAGTAAAATAATTAAAATCTACTGCAAAGCGGGAAAAGTATTGTTCAGAGAATTTTTGAAATTGACGTCATTTCTTAGAATCGATCGTCGAACGACCTCCCATCATGTCATGTTATCCTGATACAAAATCCCTAAGTCGACTAAAATTTTTTTGCCGAGATCGCAAAAGTATTCTACAATGAATTCTTGGAAATGACGTCATTTCTTTGAACTGTCGCAATGACCGACCTCCTGCGATGTTATATTATCCTGATACAAACGAGCAAAATTAGCCGAAACATTTTCGCCGAGACCGCAAAGGTATTATTCAAAGAATTCTTGGAAATGACGTCATTTCTTGGAACTATCCCAGCGAGCGACCTCTTGTCATGTCATGTTATCCTGATACAAAATCGCGAAATCGGCTAGAAAATTTTTCTCGTGGCGGCAAATGTATTGTTCAGAGAATTCTTGGAAATTACGTCATTTCTTGGAACTGGCTCGGCGAGCGACCCCCTGTCATATTATGTTCTCCTGATACAAAATCGCGAAATCGGCGACAAATTTCACGCCGTTGCTGCAAAAGTTTTGACCAGAGAATTCATGGAAATTATGTCTGTCTTTGAAACGCTGTAAAATTCGAACCACGTGACTTACGCCCACGCAATTTACACACATGACAAGTATGTACCTGAAGATTAGACTGATTCAACTCGCATTCGATTCGAAAGATGGAAATCGAAAAGATTAAATCGAAAAGCTTTTCGTCGAAAAATGTTGATAATGTTGAAAACGATGATGATATTGATGATATAAGAAGTTGGAGTTCCATAAAGTTTCTCATCTGAATAATTCATTATTTATTAATAATTAGTTATTATATTTTCTTTGTCAGTTTCTTCTGTACGCATCGCATTTATTTTATTTACATAGAATCATTAGCTTTTATACAAAAGTCCATTTAAAAGACTTTGTTATAAAATCACGTAATTTTGAATACTTTATTACCACTTATCGAAGTATCATTATGTACAAAATCTCAAAGATTTTAGTAAATTTAAATAAATTAAAGGAGTGCAAAGAATAATTTGTAAAATTTCATAATTTCAACTTTAAAAACCAATTTATTAATAAAATTAACAACTTTTATTAATAAAATTGATAAGGAGAAACTGAAAAACGATGTAAATATATATTTAAAATTCATAAAATACAATTGTAAGGTACGAGACGATGCGATATCAGCTGAAAAATGATTTCTGTCGCATTTAAGCGAATCGGGCCCACTGTGCGCCGTTCAAATCCAGAGCTACAGGCACGGGAAATAAATTGGAAGAAAATGGCGCGCCTGTAGGGCGTAAAGCGAGAGGACCAAACGAAGGTTCCCCGAAACTTTCTCGAAGGGAAAGTTAGTTTCTCACGATTAGACTTTCACCCCCTTCCCGGTACCACTACTTTCGTTTCCTCTAGCTCTAAACCGCCTCGAGGATCGAGATAGAGGAGCTCGGCGTGGCCGAATGAAATTTTAATTTTTGATAAAGCTTCCCCTCGCCGAACCCACCCCTCCTCCCTTTGCCCTGCACTCCATCCCTCTTCCGAATGCCTCTTCTTCTCGTCCCTCTCTTTCTCGTGTACCAGGGTTAACGTCAGTTTAGGGATATTAAATATCACCGAAACACACTAGAGTCGGGGTAAGATATCTCCTGGCAGACCAGAAACGCACGGACAAGCCTGCTGAATGTTTAAGACCGACTCCGGAGCAGGGAACGTCAAGCTTCGCAGTTATGCAGAAAGAAACGTGCATCCACAGGCGAATAAATGGATTCGTACAGCACGAATGTGCCGCAGAGTTATGCAAAGTTTGCTCAGCGAATTAATTGCCAAAGCTATGCGAAGATAAAGTGCGTTTAATTAAAGGAATAATCAATAATCCCCCGAGCAACTAGTGTATTTAATGAACAAACTTCTGCAAGTTTGTACTACGGGAGCGCACAACGTTCGAGGTTTGCGCAATATTTTTGGAAATTAACAATTTAGACCTGTTCTTCGGAGACTCTTGATAAGGACATCGAACGAAACAAAAGTGTGGCCGGTGAGAGGTTCGTAGATTGGATCCAACGTAAACATCGACAGGTTAGGACCTGACTCGTGGTTTATTTTCGCAAATCTTTCTTTGTCTCAGTTGCGTGTTATTCTTCGTCGCGTTCGGTCGAAATGGCTGGACGCGTGGTCGACTCTGTTGATTCCGGCACGCGCCATCGCAGCTAAAATCGTAGCGCAGGTGGTAGCATAAGTGGTACATCCGACAAGACGAATCAATCGATCATCCTTGGCGCATTTATTTATTTACCGTGGCATATGAGTGAAGCAAACACACGTGGATATTTCAGCCGTACCCGAGGATAAACAGAATTCCTAATGTCGTTTGCTACGGGTGAACGACGATGAATCTCGCGCGTGTGCCTAATTCCTCGCATCACCGGCTCTCTTCAGTTATATCCGGCAGCTATCAATGTCGCGCTTTCAACCGAAAATTCTAATCAGCACCGAACTATCAGTCGGTGGTTGTCACTACAGGCAAGATTGCGCTTGCACAACCGATGCTGGTAGGAAGCTGAGATGCTACGAAACAGTCGCGCCAAGTGCCGTCTGCCGACGCCGATAGAACGTGAAACAGGGAGACGCGGAGGAACAAAGAGGCCCAGTGAGAAGAGCGAACAGAGACAGTGGAGAAAAGTGGAAGGAAACGAAGAACAACAGGGTTTTCCATAGTTTGTGCGGATACTCGTGTGCTGGACGTACGAAAGCGAAATACAGCGAAGAGGTGAAGCGACGTAGAGGGGTGGCGACGGGAGAAAACGTGGTAGGGGGATGCGTTACGTCATGTGTGAAATTACAATCACCCACCCCTAATGCGCTTGCCTTGACTCACCCCATTCCGACCAGGTACAATGGTGTGAGCGTGCACGTACATCCGCCTGTTACGACTATTTCTGTAAGTACGTGTTATTATTATACATATATATTAGGAGCTGCACGTACACGCGAGTTACACGGTCACGTTGTTTGGTATTCTGGGTATAGCTCTTTATACCTATACGCGAGATAATGAACACAGTGTCTGCAGGGAAGTGTGCACCGTATGATGGGAAGGTCCGGTGCATCGGCCCTGAAGAACCTTTGGTAAACTTTGACGTGCAAACTAGCTAGGACGCGACCCCGATCGGTGTGCTCGCTTATACGAGCTGGCTCGAAAATATAATCGTTTAACGTCCGTGCATGCTTTCGTGCTACGAACAGGACAGGTGGACCTAATAAATTGATATACCGGACGATACAATGTTTGTTAATTCCCTGCCAGATACAGCGGCACGTTAAATAATTTTATGTAACTTTAATGTACTCTATTTGCCAGTTTATGCAATTACTCGTATCGAGCGTTTACGAAGTTCTTCGCCATTTTAAACAACCACCCACCGATCCTCTATAGCATGACGACGGCTAGTGGAACTATCGCGAAGTATCGACTGAGAAATTAACGTAACGGAAATTTAACGAACCGAATCAATTTGCGCAATTTTTCCCGATGGAGGCATACGCGGGAAGAGCTGAAACGCGATCGATAATGGTTCCGATGATTGATCGAGAAAGCTGCGTTTAATGGTACATTCGGATTAACGAATACTCGATACGAAGCGTGTGCCAAGAGTGGTCAGAACGAACGAGATTAATAAATATTAGAGGGACACGGATACTCCGGGGACCCGTGTAATTTAAAGAGCTCCATGTCGCTGAGTGTTTTAATAAATAAACGGCCGCCGAAGTAGCAACGCGAAAAATTACTCGGGAAATTGTACTTTTTCCTCACGAGTCGACAGGTAATCGCTTCTCCGTCCGAGCTACGGGCCGGGATAATTAACACGTCTGGGATCGTCGAATATTTGTAAATGTCACGGGCAGAGACACTCGCGAGTGCAGTAAGAAATAGCAAGCCGTGGAATATTATTTCAAAGTTTACCGCATGTCTCGTATGAAATTTCTTTTTCCCTTTTTCGCTTCAACGTCGTCTGATAAAACTGTGGTTTTAAATGACCCACCCTGTACATCAAACGTGCGACTTAATCGCGATGAGCCAACCGAGTCGGGTACACCTCGAGTTGAACTTTTTACGAAAATGTTACGAGTAATTACCGAAGAGAGGGAAAAAGATGAGATCGTTTAAATTAAACCGGCATATATCGTTGCGGTATAATTACTCCATGACGGGTGGTTCTGCCAGTGATCTAACGAAAATTTCCAATTTGCCCCGACGTCTGATGCGTACGAAACGCTAGCCTCGTTATTTTTATGGTGTTTGAGCTTAACACCGTTTAACCTCACCCTCCAAAGATTCGCGGCTGGGTTTACTTAACGGGTAACAGCGTGATACGCGATATCTCGGACGGCTCCCAGCAAGTTGTACTTTCGCGAAATTTTCCACGGTTGTTTTATTTCGGAAAAGGAAGGAAAAGGAGGGAACCGTTGCGAGATACGCGTAAATTGCGAGTACACGTAGCCGTTCGTATTGATTTTTGCACGCCTGTCGTAGGAAGCGTGTGCCACGACCCTGCAACTCACTTTTGTGGCCCTCCCTTCTAGCAAGTACACAATTACACATACCGTTCGTGCCACGCTTCCTGAATCCATTGTCTATTATAATCATTAACGGGATTTCGATTATCCGGCAGAACGCCTCGCCGCTGCACACGTAAGCTTTTCCATTTTCTGATTGTTAGAGATTTTATCGATTATTCGCTCCCTCGTCAAAGGCTCATTCTACGCCGAATGCCTGGCGCAGATTATCATCCGACAATGGCGACATCTGATTTTGTTACAGATACCCGGCCATTCTCATATTTTCCGCTGCCTTTGCGATATTTAATTTCGACGCCGTACGACCATGGTGTTACACAGATTTTGTCCGGGTCCTCTTTAACGTAATTACCTTTTATGGGTCGGATACTGGCATTTAAAAAGGTATTGTTCGATTAAACGACCTTGCCACGACCTTGACTGACCTTCGCGCGACCTTCGAGTAACCTCTAAACGACATTTTACGATTTTTCAAACGATCTTAGAATAACCTTCCAGTAATTGCAGAAGTTATATAAAATTGCGTACAACGTTTCCCGTTTGGAAAATTATTTTCCAGACCTTTGTAGTATGATTCGATTATTTTCTCAATCGATACGCGATCAAATCGGAGCTATCGATATGCGAAATATCCGAAATTACTCACCGAACGACACTTTCAGTCGTTCTCTCTCGTCGAGCAATCAGAATGCTGTGCTCAAGAAGAATTTTGCCTTGCTCCACGCTATGGATTTCGATCGTACTTGCATTCGATCCCTTGCATTATACATGTTAAACATTCCGATACCACGATCCAAGTTTACATAGCAGTACTGAACGATATACGTACATGGACCATTGTTATCATTTAAAATGCCGGTATGTCAACAATTTAGTCGGCACAGAATTTTGTTTACACATCCGCCGCTGTTTATCCGACAAATAAAACAAAAATACACGGCATATCGATTTATATCGTATCTCGTGGCTACTATTACGATCGCTGGTACATCAGTTTTTCATACCTCGTACTTCGAACCTTCAAAATTTGATCAACGCGGCACGCGAATCCGAGGATCGTAAAACAGCTGATTTGAAAATTAAAAATTAAATTTAAAAATTGAATCAGCTGTTTTACGAAGCATTTTACTCGAAAAAACGTTCATTTGATAAAATTAGAAGTAATTAGGAATGCTGCGCGTGATTAACCAATCACGTTGTTCGATTTTCCGTTCGAGCCAATTTCGAGCATCGCTGTGCTAAACAAGGATGGAAAACAATGGCAGTCCATTAGTGCTTATTTCCATGAGAAACATATGTGATACGTATAGATGTAGAAATGAGGGAAAATTTGGAAAAACCGCTTGGATCGCTGTTACGTGGGTAATCGTAGAAATTAGCGAACAATACGGGCGAAAAGCAACATTCCTAGATGTCGGTCGTTGGTGGGGATTGAAGGGGGTGGCCAATGGCGTTTGCGCGGGAGAAAGGTACGAAACGGGGGACACATTCGTGGGGGGATCGTAGGAACGCGGTCGCATCGTCGCTCGGCAGCGCCGCGACGCCCTCGAGGCGAACTAGACGTTACACTCTGTGCTCGCCTCTACTCAGACTTTTCGGCGTTTCTAACCTTGTCCTGGCGCTGCGTGTTGCTCTACTCGTTCACTGTCTAACGTAGTGTCGTGCGTCATCTTTCTCCCTCTTCTTTGTCACGTACGTTTTCGTGTTCGACAGTTCGAGGTGAATCGTTCGACTAGTGAACAAGGAAAAGAAAGAAGCCACTGATGCGAGACGACCGCTACGTGCGTCTTGCGAACAAAACACTCGACGTTAACAAGGTAAGCGTCCCTTTTTCTCTCGCGTACGAAACTTTTCGCGGTTAGTCACGTCTCTCGCGATCGTTTTAACCTGCTGTCAGTCGTCCGCGTTCGCCGACATTTGAACGAGGTTCTCTTTGAATCGACTCGTTCTATAGGTCCATTCGCGTGCCACGTATTTCGCGCGAAATTTTTGAAGGAAAATATTCGCCACGTTTGCGAGGTTATATATTGTATATCGTTAGGCGACCGTTACATCGTTGCCAGTTTCCATCGATATTCGATTCGTCGTTAGATCGAGAGGCGAATCAAGGCATCGACATCCATCGTCGCGCGAATTTGCGTTTGAATTCGTTTGCAACGACACGACTGACGCTGTCGTATTTCGACATTTTGTTCGTAACACGATATTCGGCAAATCGTTTCGATATTCCGTAATGCAGAAGTTTGACGTGTCTCAAGGTAATTATCTATTCTCGTATCGTATACGTGGCAAGGATAAGAAAACTAGTGGCACTTTAAAACAGCAAAGTATTTTCCTATAGAGGGCAATAGCGTAATTTTCCGTTCATGCCCTTGACACGGTTAATTCGCTTGGATAGTCGATAAGATAAGCTGTCTAGAGTTCTAAGGACACACCGAGGATACTAATCTCGTATCGAGGCTCCCCACTACGAAATTCAAAGTCGCTGGTTCTCCTCGCGACTGGTAAACACTCGAAGATGTTTATAACCTCTTTCGTATACGGTCAAGTCTGTCGCAGAGCGGGGATCGCGCGACGCGACGATCAACCAACGATCGATTTTGTTAATACTTAAAGTCGCAGCTAGAGGTCGGCCAACTTGATTACATTTCCTGACACGCTTTCCACTATTTAAATTTTTCTATAATATAACGTAGATTTTAAACGATACCTCCGCGATTCTTTATCTTCCTTGCTTCTCCAATGACTACTTTCACCGCGTATTATTCGTAGTAACATCGAGTCATCCATCGCGGAGCACGAGACTAAGTAAATCGTTTAGAAAATAACTCTAATGACGATCGCGGTGCCGACAAAAAGGGAGGAGCGACAAAGGGAATATAACCGCAGTTTCGCGTCCCACCAGTGGACCTCTTTTTCTTTTCATTCTCTCATTTCCATTCTCTCCGAGCGTCGAACGTGTCTCTTGCACAAACGGCAGAACCGCGCTCGCTCTCTCCGTGCATTATTTTTTCCTTCCACCCTTTTTCTCTTTTTTCTTCCCCCTGTATCGCGGCACCAGGGGTGCAAAAGGACTGGCCGCGGATGTTTTTGCCTTCTCTTGCTCTTCTCCGTTTCTCCACCGCTTCTCCATCGTTTCTCCACCGTGTTTCTTCCCCGTTCTCGCTCTTATTCTTCGCCTCTAGTTTCCCGTCTTCTTTCCTCCAGGCTTTTCCTTTGTCTCCCTGGAAACCTTGCGGTAGTTATGCGACGTTCAGCCCAGCCGCTTGGCTGGTGGGGTTGGGAAAAGGGGAAGGGGGTGACTCGAGGTTGCGTAGGTGGGGGCATCGGGGTTGAGGGTTGAAGGAGGAGAGGATACGGTCCTGAACGTGACTTTTCTTCCGCGACATCTTTGCGATCCCCTTTACGATCGGTTACAACAAGGCGATCCCGAATCGGCGGCTTGGTCTGACCTTAACCCGGCGTGCTTCCCTTGCCACCGAGGGAGAACAACCCCTCGGCCCCGTTTCGAGGGGAGCCGGCCTAATGTTTCCCGAAATTCGTTACTTCATCCCCCGGCACGCCGGTGACCGGTGGTCGGCCCCAGAAATTCCGACGTTTAACTTCGACATTCTTGGAAAATCTCATCCGGCCGCTTCTTGTCTCGGGAAACAGGCGAGGGTGCGTCCGAGGCTAGGGGCGGTTTCGTTTCACGGTTTCGCGAGAAATACGAAGTATAAAGATGCGCGTAATTTATCGCGCGGTAATTCATTCGGTATGGCGGTTAAATTTTCGATCACCCCCGGTCGAGAGTTATTGCCGCACTCGTCTTCGTTAAGATTGCCGCTTCGGGAATATTTTATCAGCCTTTGACGCGGCACGGTAATTTATTTCTAATGTCTTCCTCTTGCGGCGGCCGGGGGTAGAACGCGGACGCGAAAGAGGGAAGAGGAAGGACGAACCAGCGGCGTGATATAAAAGGGCGAGAAAATGCAGGAAGTTATGACAATTATGAGAAGGGGAGGAAGGAACGTCTAGATGTGCGACGGGTCGTGAAATGAAATCGGGACGAGGGACGATCGTTTATAAGTTCGACAGATGGAATTTTTCTTTTCGTCCGTTTCTTCTTTCGCTTCTTTCTCCGATGCGAGCGAGAAACTACGCATCACCCGGTAAATGGGCCTCCTATAATCCAATTAAGGCATCAACCGACAGAGAAAAAGAGGAAAATACGTTCTACCGGTGACATTCGTTTTCTTTTTTCTTTATTTTTTTATTTCCTTTTCTCCCTTTTCCCTTTGCGAGAGGGTGTGTCGTTGAGGGAAACAAAAATCCCGAGGTTCATTCGATTATATCAGCGATTCTTTTTCTTTCCCGGATCTCCTCCCCTTTGTTGTTCGATCACGCGCGATGTCACGTTCTTTGCCACTAAGTCCATCGGGAAATTTTCAAGCGCCGCATGCGGGTCACGAAAGGAAAGATCCTCGTGCTGTATATCTGTGTATACCGTGTTCTAATTAAAAGGAAACTATAAAGTTCGTCCCGTTTCATACTTGTACCTTTTTCCCAGACTTTGTTCCGCCATTTCCGCTCGAATACCTCGCTGTCACGAGATATCATCGAAATTTTTCCCTTTCATCCTGTTCGATGCGTTAATCGAATCTCTCGCGTTATAATTTATTTAGGAATTAGTCAAATTAGCCACGGTTTCGTTTTACCGTCTGTATCAGGTATTCCCACTCGAATCGTTTGCACGTGTATTCGTTGCAACGAAATCGATCCTATAAGTGGCATCGGGACCATTGTTTCGTTTAGCGCTGTTTATCGGTGTCAATCGTACATCAGGTCCAATTGATACGTTATCGAATGCATTCGAGGGCACGAGTTGCATGATTACGGTATATTTTACGCGCTAGCCGCAGCGTCTCCCGTTTAATATCCGGAGTAATTAAAAACAGCATTCCGTATCCAAATGCTAATTACTTTCATTGGTACGAATTTTTCCCCACCGGCTGTATAATCAAGCATTCTCCATAAAGTAATTTCAGCGTTATCAAGTTAATCAGTGACAGAAACCCGAGCAAATGCCCGGGCTGAAATGTTCTTTCATTTGCTGATGGCTAACTACGTAAAGCTGATTATATAACGCAGACTCGGTGTGGCCAAGGGTGGGATAAATTTATGACGACCTTAACGAAACTCAGCTTCTCGGAATACGTAAAATTCGAAGGCTTATTTCTTTGCTTAAACCGTTAGCGAAAGTTCTCTCTCTCTCTTTCTCCCTGACAGAAATGGGTGAAGTAGTAGCAGGTAAAACGCTAACACCCTCTGTTCAGTCTTACTTTGCACCCTCTTGCGCGCAGTTCGGCATCGTCGGTAATTCTGGGATATCGCTTTATCCGAAATTTAATCTCAGGTCAAATCCCCTTATTTACAAAGAAAACATAGGAATCGGGAAATTGCTTCCAGCAGATACCACGGGGATCACTGTGATTATTCGAAGAAGGTTATCGAGCCCTTGGAAACGAGTAATCACTCGCGATGCAAGGATCACATCCAGCCAGTTATTCCGACTCTTTCTCCCCTTTTCGACACGCGAGAGAAAGCGTTCGAATATCATCCCCATTGTACGACCTCTTCTTTTTATATTTCCTTCCATCCCCACGCCCTTGCCCTTGACTTTCTCACCCTTACTGCCTTCGGATACCACCTTATCCCGAGCTTAATTCGCGAAAGGAACGGTCGATGAAGGGCGTGTCTGGATGTCGGAGAAGAGCAGTTAGGAGCAGAGAAAAATTCTATGCTTACGTAAGAAATGTTCTCCCGACGATACGTATTCCACGATTCTCTTAACCGAACTCGAAACCTACGCGGAGTGCGTTTTAACATATTTTCCAAGTTTCCAGCCGAGAAATCGGTGTCCGCCGTATCGTTCGTCCCCCACGATCAACCTTTTGCTATGTTTTTCAATATTCATGGCACAGGTTACATCCCCGCTATTACAAGTTTCGAGCTAACGTTGGTAATGCATATTCGAGCTTATTCACGGCGCTTTAGCCAAGGACTATCCGTAATCAATATTTGCGTGTCGCTTTCACGTGCAGTACTAACTGCTATTGACCGAAATGCCACTCGGCCTGAGCGTCGTTTCCTTCGATAATCACCCTATAAGGATTCCGAAAGGGATCCTCGAATCTATAGGTTTACACTTAATTCTGATACGTTGGCCATTCTGGAATCCCGTTTAGATCGTAACTGCTCCGTGATGCTGGATTTATGAACTCACCGCGCTCCTATTAAATTCAATAATGGCGGCAGGGTGATGATTTACGAACGCTGTAGCCTATGGGATACAACGATCTCGCGTTATAAGATCGATCGACACGGTGTGAAGGGTCGATGGGATTATGGCGAAACATTATATATTATGGGAACAAGGAATCCGTTCGTTTCTCGTCGAAAATCCAACGTCCACGAGTACGCACCGTGGCGTCGTCGGGCACCTACGCGTGAGGGTACGGCACTGGGCGAGCGAAATATTTACCTTAACTCCGGCGTAATTACGTATCGCGTTCTAGTGGCGTGTAATTTAGCCGTTGAATGTTCTTACGTCACGACAGGAGTTTACGAGCTGTGCGTTTCGAGCGACTCGCGCCAGGAAAATCGTAGGGAAAAGGTGGCTCGAGGTAATGGTAGCGGGCCTTGCGAGTTAGGCTAACACTGTGGTTAAGAAACTGCGCGAGAAAGAAGCAAACACTCGCGTTCCCAGCTGCAATTCCCGAAACGTAACCGAATTATTCGCGTTGCGAGGACGAATTGATTTCCATCCAGGTCGGAGATACTAATTTCCCAACTCGTCTGGCAACTCGCTCCGTCAACTTGTCCAGACTTTGTCTACTCGCGATGGTTTACAGAAAGCTCTTCGCGTTGTGTCACAACGAGGCAACGTAACAGAGGGGGTCTCCCGTGAGAACTTTCTACCTGGAAATTCAATTTCCATCGCGAGGCTCGCAGCGATGTCTCGCGACTTGTTTTTCCTCCCTTTCTTTCCGCCGCCCTACTCGCCTGCTTTTTCGCGGATCTCATCTCATCCGGAAGACACGACGGACTATACCTAGACGAGTGATTTTTGGATCCTACCCGATCGCGTGTCAGAGACGTAGAGGATGGATCGCGCAGAGCAGGAGGGATTCAAACGAACTTGTCATGGCCACGTCAAATTGGTTTTTATTGTTTATAAGCAGTCAGAGTACACCGATAATCGTGTTATCTATACAATTGCGTTGTCTCTTCGTTAACTTAACGTTCGCGTACTTATTCCGAGATAAAAGTTCGTTGTGCAACTTCTTCCCGAGTAAACATTAAGGAACACGAATGGCGTCCTTGAGATAACTTTAAAGTTTCGAAATGGTGGCCCAATATCCGTCAACTGGCACTGTCAGCACGAACAAGGATGACAATTGCAACGGGACCTTCGTCTTCGGTGACAATTCCAGCTTGTAGCTATTCAGCAAAGTAGCCAAGCAAGACTTTAATTGCAGCATAGCCATTCTCATTCCCACGCAGATCCTCGGGCCCTCGCCGAAGGGGAGGAACGTCATCTTTTCTACACTTTGCTTCTTGTCTTCGTTAAATCGTTCCGGATCAAAGACGTGTGGATCGATCCAGTAATTCGGGTCGTGATGCAACCCATCGGAGGATATAATGATCTCTGTGCCCGGTTTCGCGCGATAAGTCAGTCCATCCGATCCCTGCAGCTCGAACTCCTCCGTGCAGATTTTGTTCAAGAAACCCAGAGCCGTGTAACGCCTCTGACTCTCGCTGATCACCTGATTCATATACGTCATGTCCTTCAAGGCATCGTACGTCAATACACCGCCGTGCTTCGCATACGTAGATTTCACTTCGTCCCTAAGCTTCTCCTGGATGTCTGGGTGCACGGCCAATTCGTATCCGACGAAACTGAGAGTAACGCTGGACGTTTCCATTCCGTCGAGGTAGAAGGAAACCGCGTGAGCCACAATGGTTTCCTCGTCGAACTTCTCTCCCGTCTTTTCCAGTTCGATCATCAACTGAAGGAAATCGTTCCTGGGCACCTCTTCCTTTTGCCTTAGCTTCAAATTCTCCGACACGATCTGTCTGAAGAATCGGTCTGCGCGTTTCGGCAGCACACTGATTCCGAGTAAACGATTGACAACAGGCATGAAAGACGCTATCATTAACCAAAGTGACTCTTCTAAAATGTCCTTGCCAATTTGATCAAACGCATCTGACGGCTCTGCATCGTCGAAACAGTGTCCCTCGATGCCGAAACCAGCGTTCGCCACCACTTCTGCCGTGAATTTCGTAAACAAGCTTTTCAGGTCGACCTCGTACTTGCCACTCGATTGCAGTCGCCTGTTCACGAAATTTTCGAACTTTTTGCACACTCCATCGACAGCCGCGAAAAGAATCTTCAGTCTCGTGTTGGAGAACGCGTAGGTCAGTCGTTTTCTTCCGTTCGACCATTCCTCGCCGTAATTGAAGAACGGATTTTTCGCCAGCAGAGGATCCACTTCCGGTACGATTTTCATTCCATTTTCGTGGAAGCGAGAGAAATGACTTTGCAGCACCGCTTTTATTAAATTAGGCTCGCGAATCACTAGCACTGGCTTTAGTCCTTTGTAAATCCCGACCATACTGTGATCTCGGTTATCGTCGTATACTTGTCGAACGAAAGAGGACACGTTTGTCTTCCTCAGTATCAGAGGCAACGAGTGTCCCAGCAGCGGGATGTTTCCTTTGGCCGTTGGTATTCCGTGTCTCTTCCAGTGTGTGAATTTAATGTACACGTAAAAACATAGTAACAGAAACGCACCCGCGAGCAGTGTCAAAAACGTAGAAGCCATTTGCCCTTCGCTGAAACGACACCGTTGAAACGTTAGACCGGATCACAACTATTCGAACAACTACAATCAGGAATGCGCAGAATGGAATGATCAACGTATGACAGAGCAATGAAAGTTAAGCTCCGACCTTAAGGCTTCTCTCCCACTCGGCTCGTTAACGCGTGTGTTACGTACTATCAAACTTCTCGCTTATCTTTGTGTTCGTTTTGGAAACGCGTAGTGGTATCGCGTTAAATACGTTGATCTCTTTCTGAATTGCTTTTTTACTCTTACTGTAATAATTCGTATGAAAAGGACAGAACGTTGAACGTTTGAACATCTGAATGCAGTTAGCAGAGTGTCGATAAACCGTATCGACTGTGAATTGCACAAGCGTCGACATAAAATATAAAATTGTAATCGTTATCGACGTGGAAGTATAAATATTTTGTAATTATAGAACATGACGACTATTATTTCTTCTCGATGGTGCATGTATCGATTCGATCATTCGCTATTCGTGTTATTTAATATTAAATTAACATCGAACCACTGGGTTTTCTCATGCAAATGTACCAATTTGGAAGGCGATGCCGTGGTAAAAAATAAATTCGTCCTTCGTATGCGTTTGGCGCGTCTGTCCGCAGGAAGATTGATCATGACAAATGATCTCGAAGCCATCGCGCAGAGGGAAACAGACAGAAGTCGCGTGTAGTAAGAGGGACACGGGGAAACGAAGGAACGGCTGGTTTTCACGAGGACATTCAGCACGGGGACCTCGGGTTGTTTGAAAAATTCAGAAACATCGCTAGCTATGGATTTTATTTTACGATTCGTTCCTAGGTAACGGCAAGGGGGAAATCGATTTCCAGCGTAACTTTATGGTCGAGTGTAATACAAACTGGATGATAGAAGCGTTGCCACCGACAGCTGTCAGACGTATAAAATGCCTTCGACTGTTGCATTCGATGCGCCGCGTATAAAAGTTTTAAAGTCACGAATGTTCTCCTTGGTAGCAAGCAGCGCGTGCGCTTTCAAGCTTGCACCTACGGCGTAACAACGCAAGGTAGATCGCTTTTGCGCCTCTGTTGCGGATTATACGATGATATTCGAGCACCGTATCTCGATGTTAATATCTAAGTTAGATTGACCGGAAAGGAAGGTCGTGTCTGGCAGAGGGGAAGGAGTACACCTGTTACGCTGTTGAATGGCTAGGTCCGCCCTCGCGCAGATATGCATATGCATATCCACACTCGAGAACGTTGTTGGATCACAAACAATTTCTTGCACGTTATCCCCGAACAAATACCCAGCCATTCGCGACACGAAGACGCTCGTGGAACCTTGCTCGGTCTCCTTGTCACCGCAAATAATAATTTCCGAATTAAAAGCTGTTTCTTGATCGCGTTTCGACGCCTTCAGGACCGGCTTATCCTGTTTCTTTCTCCCGACAATATCGAGGTTTGTACCTCTGTCCACCGGTTCAAGGGTGATGCTTAAGGGCTGATGTCCTATCGCTATTCCAGTATCTCGGTGAGACTAACTGGCAGAAAGGGTCGCCAGTGGCGTATAGGTGTGGCGTGGTTACGCGTCTGCTGGCTGATACGTCTACGGTGGTGTGACGCGCGTGGGTGTGCGTGCTCCGTCTTTACCAGAGAAACAGCTACAGAGGGATAACACCGCTTTATGTCCTTTGGAGGTCGTAAAGATACCAGCAGACGTGCTTTCGCCTTTGCCTTCGTCTTTCTCCGTGGAAACACACGAATCCATCGGTTGGTACGCGCAGGAAACGTGTGCGGAAGAGAAAATCAGTCGCGACGAAATTGCCCCATCGACTTGTCTCTTTTCGCGCGTAGAAGCAAGATCGATCGGTTCGTTTATTAGTCGTGGCAGAACGGCGATAAATAAGAGAACGAGGACGAACGGTGTATATTAACCTCTCGGTCGAGACGGAAACGGAATCGAATTTGAGAGTATCCTCTGAGCCAATGTGATCGATTAGAGTCACCATTACCAGAGGGGGAGCGAGACTCGCGAGACGTTGAATTCAGTTCCGCGGCACCCAGACGGAACTCTCTCTCTCTTACTCTTTGTCACCGAGGTGCTTCTCGATACTCTCGTAGGGTATGGTGGACGATGGCGCTTTATCGGAAATACCAGCAGGTCGCGCATTGTGACTGGCCGAGATTAAAGCTATTGTTTTCGCGCTTGCTCGAATCGAATGACCTAAGGGAGTAGGAGAAATAGGAACTCGTTCCGAGCCAGCTTCTGTCCGTTTGTTGCCATCGCGTACCTCCTATACACGGGCACGAGCTTTGCTAATTTCCGGTAATAGAAGTTTGCCTCTTATATCAACGAGCTACTTCTGTTAGTGGCCCTCTCGGCGTGATAGGATTTTATCGATGTTCGAACGGTTATCCGTTTCATCTCGTTATTGTTCGGAAGATTCGTTTTACTTTTGCTCCAGCAGTCGGTCAAGTGGTCGATACTTTGCGAACTGTGATAACATTTGCTGCATAGACCTTCGCCGGTTATTACGAGTTGCATCGCGGGTCGCGTGTAAACCGTGAAAAACGAATAAAACGAGATCCGCTTTCCCATTGAAAGCAGCTTGGTTGCGGAACGAAAGGGCAGCCCACGCGTGCATACCGTTTTCGTAATGGCGTCCCTACGGCTGGATCCCGCGGATTTTTCAACGTTGCAGCCAGACGGGAAAATTCCGTTGAACGAGCACGCCTCGCCGTGGCAATTTCCGTGGGATCGTCAGGCTGCGGATGTCGGTGTCGCTAATTCACGGATTGACAAGAACAGAAATGACTTATTCTCTATAATCTGCCAGGGATCCCTGCACTCTCGCGAAAGTTCCACCGGCTAAATGAACCCCTAAATCACTCAGACACGATTTATTATCGTTATTACGCGTCGTCGCGAGGTGGGAGACTGCCAGAAGCAGAGAAGCGAACAAAAATGGAGAAATAGATAGAGAGCGGGAACGAGAGGGCGAAACAGGATTGGCGTTAGTGTTTACCGTCCGTTCCCGCGGGAATCAACCGTTGGTAGCACTGAATGGCACTATCTGCTTCACCCCGTTCACCGGTTCGCAACGGCAATGATTCAAACCCCCCCTTTTTCTTTTTTTTGACCCACCCTGCCTCGCTGCCCGGTTCCCGTTTGATACGTTACCGGGGTTTAGTTCGCGGTGATGCGATCTCAAAAAATCCTCGTTATAAATCGCGTTAGACGAGGAAATGAAATTTTCCGTCGCAGCGCCATTTGCATTACACGCATTGCCTGCCGATGGCCGCATTTCAGCTGAAAGCTTTGCCACTCCTCGCTCGGAAAGTCCTCCGTCCGCGGGATAAATCCTTTACCGGGTTAGCGTAATACGTATTTAATAACCTCCGCCCTCTGTTACATTCGGAATCACGGTTTTCCGATCTCCGGGTGGGGTGTCCAATTTTCGAGCTACAGCTCCCTGATATTTTCTATAGTCGTTATCCGTGCCGCGCGCGCGTGTGTCGAGAGGCGCTGACGGGGATTACAGAAAAGCGTGCGAGGGAGAAAATCTGTGTACGTGTATATAATCGAACGCAATGGCGGAAGGGGAGGGATGAAGAAAGACAAAGAGGCAGTGCCGGAGGGAGCGAAAGAGGAGGATCCTGGCAGGAACATTGCGAAAGAGAGGGATCCTTTCCAGGGCGATGCCTAGCTCCTAATTGCATGCCAGAGAGTGACTGCATCTCCTCCCTTTTCCCTACTATTTTCACCCTCTCTATTGCACTCTCATTCTTCCTCCCTCGCGCGGTGAGTATTTGCAAGCTACCCACCCCCAGCAGCACGCCACTCCGGAAACGTGGCATAAGAAACGTTATTGCGCCACTCCGTGAAATTTCCTGGTACGACCCTGTCGCTATCCCCTTTCTCCATTCCGTTACCGCCCCTTCACCCTCGGCGACGTGCATTCGGAAAAGGCGGCGAGCAAGTATATTACGTTCCGGGTTGACGTTCTTCCGGTATCCTTTCAACCTGGATGCTAATATCGTCGAACAAGAGTAAAGAAAGAAATACAACGTCGAGAACAAGAACGAAAGCTGCCGGGAGAAGTCGTTTCGTCGTCGTTTCCCAAATTTATCTTCCATACGTGTGCACCCCTATTCCGAGTTCTATACGTTTCGCCCGTTATGAAAACATACTCCCGGCAAAGTATCAATCGTGCTTTATTTTTCCTCCGCTTTTTATCGCGTTACGCACCTTTTATCGCGAATTCCATGTTATCGTACCGTGGATGATTAGTTGGTACAATCGGACGGAAAATCGGAGGGAGAAAATGGGGCCCGGGGTTGCGAAAGAGAACGCGGATGATAGGATTTTAGACGTCGATGTGTATCGAATGTCCATCGAAGAGGATTGCTTTATTACCGTAGCTTTAGTTAAAAAACAATCGAATTCGTCGGACACTCTGCACCATTTCGCTAGTAATATTCCATTTAAGAGGATTAGTTCGCTCGGTAATTTTCAATTTACTGCGTCGTTGCTACCACTGTCCGTTTCAATTAAATTAAGCCCAACTTCTGCCCTGTAGCTCCCCTTTCGAGTTCCCACTGTCTGTCATTATTCGTGTAGCTATTATTTCTTCGTCAAATTTCCATACGTCTCTTCTGTTCCTCTATGATAAACGCGTTCCTGTACGTATTTCGATGGGCTCTGTACACGTGGAGACAGCTATGTGCGATTTCTTGACGTAGTCCAGGGATACCGGTTGCCCTGTACCTGTTGATCCCTTGCTGGGCTCCCGATCCATTTCGTTCGTCCTTCTATACATGGATAGAAGGGGGTAAATAACTGCCGGTACGGATGGGGTGGAATTATGCTAGCTTCTGGGAAAGCAATAAAATAAATCATGCCACACGAGGACACGCGTTGCGGCTCTGTATCCACCTTCCTCTATCCTTCCCACCGTCCTACCTTCGATACGTAGGAGAAAGCTACCGAGCGACCTCTCCCTCGGGAAATCAGAGAAAGATGCACTACGACGTGGAGGACTCTTTTCTCATCCCTCCAACTACTCTTTCTCCTTCTTCCTGCGCCCTGCTCGCGTTCTCTTCTGCTACGCCACACATTTTCGCTTTCCATGGGCACGTGTTCTTCCCACTTTCTTCTTTCTCGCCGAGCAAACCGGTGGAACCGATCGGTCGTGAACGTGGATAAGACAGGGAGAGAAAAGAAAACTGGTGAAAGGAGAGGGGAGAAGATAGTGTTCACCGGGAACTCGACTGTATTGTATTCTGTTGTGATAGCGTGAGGAGACGTAATGCAGCATGCAGATTGTTTGAGAATAAAATGATTGGGAGATTGCTTGTTATCCAATTGCTTTATCAACTGATGAACGTCAAGGTTACTCGAACGCATCCTTGAGACGGAGAAATTGAATTTCGTGAAACTGTGTCGGTTAAGTATCGATGATAAATATTTTACCAGTCGACCCACGTTAGGGATATTCCGTGATTAAGAATGCAACGAAGATGGAGAACGACGTAATTGGTATCTGCCGAGTTCATTTGAATGTCAGCCGAGCACTCTTGCAGTCGAGTAATGACTTTATTATCGTTATTTATTACGTTTAATGCATCTTTCGCGTATATGAAGTACTCGCGAGGAAATACGCGTGGATAGTAAGTAAGCTCCGGCACTGTATCACGTGCAGACCTTTTGTCCACATTTTGATTGACTTCTTGATTGTATCGTCAACATTGTATCGTATTATATAATATAGTGGGACGAAATATTATCTCTTTATTTATCAGAGTCACACGAACGCGCGAGCCTTGTGTCGGTTTGTCAGGGCGTTGCGCACGTGTTACGCGGCAAACGATACGATATACAGATAAAACACAGAACGTGTATGCGCGCGCACACGCGTACATTTGACGCAGTTATGTGTACATAGCGATGGCGAACACGGGAAACCACTCAGGAAACTCGTTTGAGTCCCTACGTTCTGAGACACGGGAGACAGACCTGCACTCCACTCACACTCCCATAAATGCTATACTTCTTTTACTTTTTCTTCTTCGGCTGTTTACCTGTCTTTCATTTTTCCCTAACAGCAACGATCAATTGAAATAAGGATCGCGCCATTGGAAGCTCGTTAATCTTTCGTGTACAACTATTCGTTAATGCTAGACACCTTGTCCCTCATCGGATACCTTATCAAGAGATCGCTTATTATCGAATAAACAAAATCATCGTGTTCATATAAAATGAAATTTTATTATCTATGAAAAGGAAGAATACATCGATAATCGCGTTTATGTATACAATTACGTTGCTTCTTTTTATCTTAACACATGCGTACTTATTCTCAGATAGCGATAATCACTCGTTAAACTCCGTTGTACAATTTTCCCTCGCCTAAACACGAATACGTAAATCTTTAGAGACCTCGAGATGACTTTAAAGTTTGGAAATGTGCACCCAATTTCCGCCAACTGGAATTGACATGAGGAACGAGGATGACAGTTGCAACGGGACTCGCGTCTTGGGTGACAATTCCAGTTTGTAGCTGTTCAGCAGAGTAGCCAAGCAAGCCTTTAATTGCAGCATAGCCATTCTTATTCCCACGCAGATCCTCGGGCCCTCGCCGAAGGGGAGGAACGTCATCTTTTCTATACTTTGCTTCCTGTCTTCGTTAAATCGTTCCGGATCAAAGACGTCTGGGTCGACCCAATAATTCGGGTCGTGATGTAGCCCATCGACGGATATAAAGATCTCTGTGCCCGGTTTCGCGCGATAAGTCAATCCATCCGATCCCTGCAGCTCGAACTCCTCCGTGCAGATTTTGTGCAAGAAACCCAGAGCCGTGAAACGCCTCTGACTCTCGCTGATCACCTGACTCATATACGTCATGTCCTTCAAGGCGTCGTACGTCAATACACCGCCGTGCTTCGCATACGTAGATTTCACTTCGTCCCTAAGCTTCTCCTGGATGTCTGGGTGCACGGCCAATTCGTGTCCGACGAAACTAAGAGTAATGCTGGACGTTTCCATTCCTTCGAGGTAGAAGGAAACCGTGTGAGCCGCTATGGTTTCCTCGTCGAACTTCTCTCCCGTCTTTTCCAGTTCGATCATCAACTGAAGGAAATCGTTCCTGGGCGCCTCATCCTTTTGCCTTAACCTCAAATTCTCCGACACGATCCGTCTGAACAATTGGTCCACGTGTTTCGGCAGTAAACTGACTGCGAATAAACGATTGACAATAGGTAAGCTAGACACGATTAGAGACCAAGTTGACTCTATGAAAATGTCCTTGCCAATTTTATCAAACGCATCTGCTCGCTCTTTATCGTCGAAACAGTGTCCCTCGAGGCTCACACCAGCGTTCGCCGCCACTTCTGCCGTGAATTTCGTAAACAAGCTTTTCAGGTCGACCTCGTACTTGCCACTCGATTGCAGTCGCCTGTTCAAGAAATTTTCGAACTTTTTGCACACTCCCTCGACAGCCGCGAAAAGAATCTTCAGTCTCGTGTTGGAGAACGCGTAGATCAGTCGTTTCCTTCCGTTCGACCATTGCTCGCCGTAAGTGTAGAACGGATTTTTCGCCAGCAGGGGGTCCATTTCCGGCGCGACTTTCATTCCATTTTCGTGGAAGCGAGAGAAATGACTTTGCAGCACCGCTTTTATTAAATTAGGCTCGCGAATCACTAGCACTGGCTTTAGTCCTTTGTAAATCCCGACCATACTGTGATCTCGGTTATCGTCGTATACCTGTCGAACGAAAGTGGACACGTTTGTCTTCTTCAGTATCAGAGGCAAAGAGTGGCCCAGTAGCGGTATGTTTCCTTTGGCCGTTGGAATTCCGTGTCTCTTCCAATGGGTAAACTTCGTGTACAGGTAGAAACATAATAGCAGGAACGCACCCGCGAGTAGTGTCAGGAACGCAGAAGCCATTTGTCCTTCGCTGAGACGACACCGTCGAAACGCTAGACTGGATCACCACCACTGGAGCAGCTAAAATCTCGAATGCGTAGATTAGAATAATGAACGTATGACAGAGCAATTGATGTTAAGCTCCGCCGCTTAAAGCGTCTCTCCCACTCGGTCCGCGTCCGTACACGTTGCACGTAATCGAGCTTCTTGCTTATACTTTTTCATTTCGGAAACGCGTGGTGGTATCGCGTTAAATACGTTGATCTCTTTTGCCATAGTTTCCAGGTCTTACGCGATAACGCGTAGGAAGAGATAGAATATACCACGCGTAAATTGCAAACAGCATCGAGTCTGGATCAAACTGGTGTTAACGTAACGTATGGTATTGCAAGCGTATCGATATGGAAGTATCAACATTTCGTAATTATAGAACATGACTATTACTTGTTGGAATGCTAAAGACACAAATCGAGACATCTTAGATGTAACCTCGATGTTAACCCTTTGCACGCGACGACTTTTTCGTTACAGAGAAATAGTAATTCGAAGACTCTCTGTCATAGAGTCGACGATATTTTTCAAATGGTAAATGAGAAATCATATGCAAATTAAGACGTAGAATTATTTTTCTTCGACATTCCACACATCGTTAGGTAATTTTAAATTTGATATATTAATTAACGTCGATCTTTAGAATCTGATTAAATGGTGACCGAGAGTAACCTCTCGAATGCAAAGGATTAAAGTGTTCTTTGATTACGTACTGATATATGATTGTGTACGTGTCGGTCGGTCACCAGCCGAATTCTTTTGTTCAAACGTCTCACTCTCTATGGAATCGTTGTACTGCACACACCGATCGAGTTATGTATTATTAAAGCGTTGCCTTTGATGATTAGTGTTCCTTTCTTTTAACTCCACTGATATCCCAAATTCTATCATTATTTCTTCTCGATAGTTCACGTATCGGTTTGATCATTGATCATTGATGTTATTCGAAGTAACATTTCCCCTAAACTGGTTTTCCTGTACAAGTGTTCCAACTTCGAGGGTGACGCCATTGTATAAAATGAATTCTACCTCTGTATGTTTTCCGAACGCGTGTCTACAAGCAGATTGATCATGACAAACGATCTTGGAATCATTCAATCTTCAGTCGTGGCACCACCGTGACCGGAATAATGTCACGATTATTTAATTCCACGGTTTACGTCACTCTTGACCCCTGTGTGAATCGTGCTCCATCTGAACCGTGTCTAAGAGCGACTATGTTTTCTGTTACAGCTATACTCCGTTTAATGCAGTGGCCTTTTCGAAGCAGTGAACTTTATGAAAACTTTGGTAAGTACCGCGCAGATTCGTAATTTATCCTCCTTCCGCAATGATACATCCCGAAGGGGAGAGGAACAGGGAGAGAGAGAAAGAGAGGGAGCCACCGTTCCCCTAGACTAATGGCTAGGCTCTACGAACTCTGTTCGTTTTCACACTAGCGAAACTATCGGAAAACTGTTTTGTTTCCCGAGAAACTCTTACTCTGTTCCGTTTCGAGATGCAGCGCGCGTATTATGCGAGAGATAAGTAACAAAAGCACATCCACGAGGATGCTCCAACTTCGCGAGCAATTTACCGGCAAGCAACGTTTTCTATTTGATCGAGAGAAACAATGCGAAACAACGCGTGCATCGAACGCGTTGATTTCGTCGGGACTCTTTAACGTAACCGTTTGGAACACCCGGTTTTCCCCTTTTTCCTCCTCTTTTCCCTCGTGGAACACCGGCGAGCATCGAACGTCACGCGAGCAAATTAATTTAACAGTGAAAGCCATCGATCTCTCGGCGAATTTTGCGCCCTTGCAAGCCTGCTAAATGGAGCTTAGATGCAGACTGCTTCCGATAAGGTGTCCTCTCGCGTCTCTTTACCTCTCTGGTCTCTGCCAAAGGCAGCCTCTGGTAATTAAGTCGAGCCCACAGCAACGTCGCTTCCATTGTGTGAGGCAAATGGGCTGTTTAGCCCGGATACATGACTCCATCCCCCTGTTATTGTGCATGTACCGACGCAATCGATCACCACCCCTGCTTTATTCTCGCCCACCCAACCCCCACCAGCTAACCTCCCCCTCTTTCCTCTCTTTTCTCCTTCTTCGGCATACCACCGAATCCGCTTCATCCTTCTCCGTTCCTTTCCTCGCTCGATCTACCCTCTTTCTCTTCGACCCCCGACGTCTCGTCGGATCTCCGATCACGATTCGCGTAACGTTAGATCGTCGCGTTCGAACGGACCAACTGTACAAGCGAAAAGTAAACCGGAAATTAATCGGAAAATTCAACGGGATGGAAAAAGACGGGAAGATTTAACTCGTTTCGTTGCCAAATGGCGAAAACTCCCGGTGTCAGTCTTCACCCCGAAACCTTAGGAACATCCGGCGGATTTGCGACAGAACGAGTTTCGAGTTGGAGTCGAATCTGGCCGAACGAAACCCGATTCGACGGTAATAATACTCGGCGTGCGTTCTCCCTTTCGGAGCATATCCCGCGAAACAGTTGGAGCAGGGATCAAGCAGCAGGGAAAATATTGTTCCGGGGAGATACGTTTCTTCGCTGTCATCTTCTCGTGTACGAGCACGGCCGGCTATGTCGAAGTGTAGCTGACTGGTAGGACAGGAAATCCAGTTGAAACGAATTCAAGGAAATCCTCTCTGGGGAGTGGACGACGATTCGTGCTGCTTCCCCTGCGAGAGTTCCTGCGATCTCTTTGACACGGGACGCTTTAAAAACGTGCGAGGAATATCCAAGGCACGCCACTTTAGCGGTAACTACTTCCTTGGATAGAAGGAGCACTTTTTGCCCTATCCTCGCGAAATTACTTCCCGTTCAAGATCGTCCCTTTTCGGATTTTAATTCCAATCTTGCGTTCGTTTCATGCATATTTATCATTGTCGGCGTCCCCGCCGAGTTCGCGACCAGCCCTCCACGCCTCTGGCGTTCTTACCGATCCGAACGCGGCTCTTCCGCGTCTTATTCTCCATAGTTCGCGCCCGCGACTTGTCACGGTATTCCTTCAAATTTGTTTGCATTTACATGTCCCGTTGTTCCGCGTTAACTTTCGAGCCGTTATGTTCCGGAGAAATATAAGAAGCAGCACCGTAACTTCCAGCCGTCGAACGAATCTAGTTTCGCGAGAAACTTTCGCGACTATGCCGAGGGTAGAACACGGGACACGTTGCTTATTCTCTCGTTGGAGAGACGAGAGGTCGGTCAATTTCGCGATGACAAACGGTATCAATTACCATCGACCACGTACCATTGTCCTCGTGTAAGACGGATATTGGGCGGCCCGTCGATGGTGCCCCTTGTCATTAAACCGCGTTTCTATCGATCAGGTGTGGCTTGGGAACCACCTGACGCTTCGAGGATCTGCCTCGTTCCTCAGGAATTACACCATGTTCGCCACAGATGCACCGATCCCTCGGTGAATAATGGCTCCCCGATCCGGGAAACCTTGTCACGAATTCTTAAAGCGATAAATCAACCGACGCGAAACAAGCTATTTCGACGTGGCGAATTCGTCCACGAACGGATCATAGAGAAGTTTAATCGTAAGAGAGAACCTACTCGTTGGCTCTCGGAATTTTTTCCCTTTCCTCCCGAAACGGCCGACGATATATCGACGACTATTTCAATAAATCCGTAACAGGTGGAAAGTGGGTTACAATTATGAGACTCGGGATTAATAGCGAAATTATTCCGGTGCAACGATATATGTCGCGCTTTCCGCAAAATGTAATAAAGTAGACAGATGGTTTTCAATGCGCGTCGGCGAGCCAGCGCTGACACATTTGCGTCAGAAAATAAAGCTTTGATATGACCGTGTTCGAGGCAACAATATCGTTTATAACGAAACCAGACCGTTTGTGTGCAATAATCCGATAACTTTCCAGTCGACGTGATAGACCTAACTATGTATTCCCTTGTCACGTGGCTTGGCAACTCGCGAATATCCTCGTTACGTCAGCTTCTTGTGCCAAATTTAGCCAGAAAATCAGCCTTCGACCCGTAATAGCGCCTTTGTCCGTTTTAGCAATATTATTCCTATTAATACTATGTACGAGGTTTACGTTAGATATTATTGTACTCCTGTGCGGGATATATATGCCAATTTATTATTTATCGAATTCGATAAAACGAGATATGTAGCACGATATCGCGAGACTTATTCCTCGCTTTTCGAGAAGTGGCCCAAGCGTTCCCGTGCATTCCCTTAGAAGTAAGACCGCGCATCCATTCGTCCTGCTATCACTCTTATCCACTTGCATTGACAATAAAAGAAGGGCGGAAGTATCTAGATCTTCGTAGGTACCCAGCTCCCAATATTCCGTCTCCAAGGGAGTGGTTGGCTAACTGCTTTGGTGTCTCTTTGTCCTGTTTCATGATGAGCGGTTGTTCTTGTTGATGACGTGTGTACCACGTCGTTGGCGATTCCGCGACAAAAGCATTACGACGGGCGTGGCACGTGTTTCCAGCGCACGTGGTTAATATTATTTTCTTTGTTAGCGTCTTTCACTTCTCGCCATTCCACGATTACGAATGAGTATTGAGCACAGTAGCGTAGGATTCGTGACGATTGAGCACGCGTTCGAGCTGGAAATAATTGCGAGTAAATATCGATCAATAATCTCCCAAATAAATAGCGGCAATGAGTGGCGTATAAAGCTCAGACGGTGGTATAAATAATCACAAAGAGTAACACCTGATACTGTTATTTAATATCACGAAAAATACAAATGGCGCGGACCCAGCACTCCTGTCCTGCTACTCAGAAAAGAAATGCTTGGTAAACGGTTGCAATTAAAAAGATACGCAAGGTTTCACATATTTTTCGAGTCGAGAGACTCTAGAATGGCTCTTACTCCCGCGTAAAAGTCGGGGTCAGGTGAAATATACGAAACGAAAGTAAGTAAAATTCGCGATGGCTTACGCGAGGACGAAGGTAGCCATTGGACCAATAATACTCACGGAGACAACTCGAGAGTCCCGAGCGAGGTCTTGTAGCATGATACCCCTGTCTCACGGGGTAAGAGCCAATTAAAGAGCATCCCAAGAGGTCTGACGACAAGCGTGTTATGCTCGTCCGTGCTATAAGGCCCGTGCTGCTGGTCGATGGCAGACAGCGCGATTAGGCCCGACGAATCGGGCACGTGCCTCGGGAAGTCAGTGACTCGACAGACTTTCGGAACAAAGTCGAAGGGGTGACTCACGAAATCGCGCACTTATCTTGCGCCGAGGAGTATGTACTTCGCGCAGGTTAATCAATTTTTTAGTACAATCGCGAACCGACCTCGGGTAATCGTGCGCAGTGAACCAGGGAATGAGAGAATAGGGATAAAGAGCTTTTACACATTTTTTGGGCGATCCAGAAACACTTTATATATGATGCATATATGCACTTTTTAACCGTTTGCACTCGACGACTTTTTTGTTACAGGAAAATACTAATTCGAAGACTTCCTGTCATAGAGTCGACGATATTTTTCAAATGGTAAATGAGAAATCATATTGAAATTAAGACGTAGGATTATTTTACTCCGATATTCCAAGCATTGTTGAGTAATTGTGAATTTTGGTATATTAATTAACATCCATCTTTAGAATCTGATTAAATGGCGACTGAGAGGCGCCCCTCGAGTGCAAAGGATTAATTCGCATTTGGTATATTTTTCGCTAACCATTTGTTTGGAGAATACGCGAGACTTCGTTACCCTGGTAACGTAATAATAAAATTTATTTTTAACTCCTCAAATCATCGATTGAGTCGAAGAAACCCGAAAACGAGACATCTCGTCACCCGTACGCAATGTATTAATCCTTTGCACACGAGAGGTAAATCTCGATCGCCGTTTAATCAGATTCTAAAGATCGATGTTAATTAATATATTAAATTTAAAATTCGAAGTAAAATAATTCTGTGTCGAAGTAAAATAATTCCACGTCGAAGTAAAATAATTCTACGAATTAATTTGCATACGATTTCTTATTTATGGTTTTAAAAATATCCTCGACTGAATGGCAGAAAATCTTTGAATTACATTAATACCATTTTTCTCTAACGACAATATCGTCGAGTGCAAAGGGTTAATACGCAAAGCGCGTGCAGTGAACTTTCAGAGAGATTTATATTGTAATAATTTAACGCAACGGCGCATCCCACGTAGTTCAACCATGCGAAGTGTGCGAAATAGAATTGTAAAAAAGGAAAAAAAAAGATCGCAAAGAAAAACAGAATAAATGAGAAAGAAAAGAAGCTAAGAAATGGAGGAATCGACTCAACGATTGAAACAACATCAAAGTGAATCGACGACGAGAAAATGGGAAACGGGAATGAAATAGATTTCAGAATTCCGAATGGAGGAAGGAAAATAAGTAGAAATGGATTTATACAGATTTCCCGTTATTTTCCATATTTTCAATTCAGAGAATTATTTAATTTCCCTGAAGCTGAGAGACATTTCTCGGCTATATAAATAATTCAGTCGCTGTAAAAGTATTCCAGCAATATTCCAACAATAATCGGGTCCTTATTTAGTACTTCTTTCCAATTGCGTTATAAGTGAAATGTACTATTTCGATCGCATTAATAAATAATTAAATAATTAAAAGAACGATTAAATCGTACGAGGAGAGTGGGAATGTGGGTGAAGTGAACAATGGCCATCAATTACCCCATGCTACTACCTGATGACCACCAGCCAACCCATCGACATCTCCACTCCACCCCGATGAAAGTTCAGATCTATTCGATCCGAAGTCAAATCGACAAATGTGCTCCAACTGCGACGTCATGGTCTTTATATACCCGGTGACCGTTTTGGAACGCACAGAGACACGCTACCATTATCGTTAATATGAAATGCAATATCTTTTATACAGAAACTGTTGATTTATCAATTTTCGGATTTTTATATTTCACAACTTTATGCTCCCGGCGATTTGTTGTAACGATAAACGTAATAACTTTTACATTTTCCACAAATACGAGTTACAGTAACATTCCTGCGGTGCGCGTACGTTTTCATTATTCAGCGTTATCAAAATATTCGCTGCATTATTTTTTTACGGCAATGGCAGATGTACAACAGCCAAAAATTAAGTTGACCAGTGACCATCGGTCTCGATTACGAGTAAAATAAATATATGGTTGGAAATAAAAATTCGAGGGTAACGAGAGGAAAATTGTTACCCGCGTATTTTATTTTATCCAGCTATTTTATTACAGGCTGTTAGATAATTATTCCGTTAACCTTCCACGGATCAAATATATATTTTTCTTCACTACAAGAATTGTATGTGACATAAAATCAGTGACAATGTTATTATAACGAATTCATATTGAAAGTTTGAATTAACCCTTTGCACTCGAGAGATGACTCTCAGTCACCATTTAATCAGATTCTAAAGATCGAAGTTAATTAATATATCAAATTTAAAATTACCTAACAATGTGTGAAATGTCGAAGGAAAATAGTTCTATATCTTAATTTGCATATGATCTCTCATTTACCATTTTAAAAATATCGTCGACTCTATGACAGAAAGTCTTCGAATTACTATTTTTCTGTAACGAAAAAGTCGTCGAGTGCAAAGGGTTAACAACGTTTGTACTATTGTGCCAAGATAATGTGCAATAGATAGACAAGATAATTTTCCACGCCATCTTGTGGAGGATAGGTCATAGGGGGCCATAGAGGACCTAGCCTATCACGATCGAATAACCGGCAAATGGAAAAGAATTAGAATTTTTAAAAATGGACCCACGGGTGATATTGTAAAAATAATTTTAAATATATCGAAAGAAAAATCGCGAACTAGAGTGATCAAGACGATAACGTTGAATGCGGTGTTTAATAAAATATCCATACATCAGCATGTAACTTGAAAGTTAGAGGGGCCCATAGAGGGTTAACGCGTAATATCGTATATGCTTGCCTTATTCTTTAGCAGTGTCACGTGCACGTCGATTTTCGATCATTGGCACGCTGTGTCTGCGATATCGCGATTCCTATTAAACCAATTCGCCGGATAAAACACCGATATACGCGGAACGGTATTATCGACGCGAATTGTTTTCGTTATTGTCTCGGCGTATTCGCACGTTCGACTTTTTCATAACGGAGAGATGAGAAAGGATGGAAATAGAAAGGCGGAGATAGCGTTTAATTCGTAACGGGATGTGTCGAGCGACTTCAGTTTGGATGATCGACGTGAAAATATCGAAGCATCGATACGAAGTTGCCTGTCAACTTGTCTATCATCGTCTGTTTCGCTCTTAGTGGCACGGCGACAATTTACTATACTTTTTTTTATTCGTACATGAACTCTGAAAAATGCAAATCTTCGCGCGAAATGTTTGTATAAACATAATCAGCTTCATGAGATTCGAAATCGTGTTTGTTTTTTGCTAGTAATAACGAGTTGTATTTATTTTTGAACTTGTTATTCACGGTCTCGATAATCGGTCTCGGTTTCACCATTTTGTACCATGCGATTCGAATGACATGCAGGGATAGCGTGCAATGATTTGACCTTTGCTCGTCTGCGTATCTATGAAGCCAAGTAATCGTGTAGAACTGAAAGTAACGAAGTATTAAAGTATTTTCTTTATTGGCTCGTTTTTCCTACAAAATAACTCTATCTCTTCACACACTGGCCTAACGACAATTCTGATGACTACTTATCCCTTCGACTGCCACGCCGAAATCACATGTTTCGCTCAGGACGCCATGGGAGTGTACCAATAGATGCAATAAATTTGTTCTAATATTTTTTTGATCGATGTTCTGATAAACATTTTTAATTGGTCAATGAGGCAATTTTTATTTCAAAGTATCTTCTAATTAGCAGTCATATTCAAAATGCACTAATTGTCAATTTTCATTCAATTTTTTACAATTGTAGTTTTACAAGTAATTCAAGCACTCCGGTTACCAATGACCACGATGGTGTCACAGGAGAAACCGTGAACGATTATATATTACCAACGTGGCAGTCAAAGTGTTAACCCTTTGCACTCGAGAGGCGACTCTCAGTCTCCATTTGATCAGATTCTGAAGATCGTTATTAATTAATATCTCGAATTTAAAATTGCTCAACGACGCGTGGAATATCGAGGTAAAATAATTCTACGTGTTATTGTTAATTTGCGCTTCCTATTTACCGTTTTGAAAATATCGTCGACTTTGTGGCAGAAAGTTTTCGAATTGCTATGTTTCAGTAACGAAAAGATCGCCAAGTGCAAAGGGTTAATAACCATCTTCGTAACTAATTTGTAACTCCTTAGTAAGTACTTTGTGATTGACTTTGTCTTCCGAAATGGGCCCTTTTAAGGCCCGTCCAGAAGACAAGCTCGTCCCTGAAGGAGAAGAAACTCCCTCTACCCAAGGTCAAGGGCGGAGGAGACTCCTTCCTGCGAGTTAGCCCCTCTGAAGGGTCATCCGGAGGAAGCTTGGGTTGCGCGAGGCCATCTCACGTGGCCTGGCCCCGACCTAAGGCCCATCTGACAGTCAAATACCAGCGGGTCCTCTAGATCTAAGTTCCAGGCAAGACACTCTACCCTAATAAACGAGTGTCCCTCATTTTCCATTCCTACATTACAGGCACGTATGTAAATATCAGCGATTTTTACATGGTACTCGGTCTCGACTCCGATAATAGTTCGGAAATTAAATCGACGAGCGGAATCTCATTGTCCGATATGACAGGCATTCGTTATGAAGAGCCACTGAACATTTAGATATACATCGAAGGAAAACGAGGTTAGTTCGAAGAGAGTTTTCAACCGGCTGGGGATTAATCTACATATTACTATTCACGTCGAGTGCATTTGCATTCCGCGGACGAATGTCTGCAGACTTAGCGTCTTCCGAAATGCACCGACGACGATCCTCGAGTTCCGCGAAGATTCGTACTTGGAACCGATCGTCGAATTAGGATACGATGCGGAAAGTATTACCTAGAAACGTCACCGAAGAGAAGCACGTCGATGGATTAATACTCGTCCGTATCGGGGCCAAGTATCGGGACTTAACGCGGCCAAAGATATCAAATTTACGTAAGAAGCATTCGAGATTGGTTCTAACTCGGCATTAGATAATTATGACTAATCAATGACGTTAAGACGAATTCGTTAACTGGGTCGTCTGTCCATTAATGCTCCTCGATCTTGTCGATCTCTGACCGCAAAGATTTCCTACTCTATGTTGATATTAAAACGTGCGTGCTCTCTTTAACACCGAATCTGCCATGATCGGCCAAATGAACGAAAATGGGAAATATGGAATAATTAATTCAAAGTATATGTTTCGTGCGAATTTATTAAAATGGGGAAAGGTTAGACGAGACGTGTAAGTGATGGACGTATTTCTTCCTATTGGCGACCTCCATGTTGGTTAGAGGGGCGTGTATGGAGTTTGGAGGTTGTAAGTGGAAGTTTAAACAAATTGTCAATTTGTTTTTCAGGAAATTGTTGTTCTTTGGGAAATTTTAATCTTTTTTATAGGTGGTTGACACGGACGGTGATGGTTGGGGCGGTGTAAGGTTGTCTGCGAGTTCGAGAATGAGCGTAGGGAATGATCGGTATATTAGAAGAAAAATCACACAGTCGAGTAACTGCAGCGATAATATGGAATAAAGAATTTTGAACGAAAAGTCTAAAAATGGCCACTCGTGCTATAACAGGCTTGGCGTTAATCAGCTGATACGAGAACGTCATTTGGCACGTGGGACCGGCTTTCCTCGCGTCCGATTCGACGAGGTCCCGTGGACGAAGACACGGTTCGGCGAGCAGCCTTTGGGATTTATTTCGACGCGAAATCCGACAGAGTTCTGTGACAATTTCGGGGTGGCCTCTTAGCCACGTGGGACTCACGGTAGCTGAGTTTTCTCTACGTTCCTTCTGAGAACCGTAAACTAGAACAAGCTGCCGTGCCCTCTCTGTCTTCTCTCGAGTGTGACGAAGTGGTCTAGAGTTCACTCTCCTCTCTTTGCATTCAGGAGTCTCTCTTCCTGTCCATCCCCTTTCTCCGTTGCCCCGTCTCGCCCTCGCTTCGTCTCCTCGCTCGCGGTTTTTAAAATTACACCGAGGTCATCTGTCGAGAGTACTCGCATTCGCAACAAGTTCCCCGCTGCTGCGCCATCGATCGGGTTAATTCGATATTCCGCGGGTGCTCGAGCGTTTGTCGTTCTCGCGCCTGGAGATGATCGACGAATCGAGATCAGGACGAGTCGGGAGGTGAAAACGTTGGCCGGTGGATAGGGCAGTATTTCGAAGGGTGGGTCGAAACGGGAACGCATCGATCATCGGGGGCTGGAAAGAGCGGGTACGATTTTCGAATCGTTGCACCGCGAGAGGGAAAGCTAACTTTAGAAGTATTAGCGTTGGCCGGCGATGTCGTATCGTGCACAAAAGAGCACGCGGGCAGGGGCGTGGCGGGGTGGTCCGTGCATTTTATCGGGCGTATTTTCACGGAGGGGCAACACGAGCTCGCGGCCAACGATATGAATGTTTGATGGAGCGAGCCGGAGATCGCTGGAAAGTAGCGGAGTCGCCGATATTAGCCGCGATAACGTTACTCGTCGATCAAACGAAAGCTCGGGAAGAGAGAAAGGTCGAGCGCATAAGTGACTGACGGGAGCACCGGTGAGCTTGGATAGCAACTATACAGGGGTGGGTGGAACGGTGACGCGGGCTAAATCGCCGCTGTAAACCTCCGGTGAACTCGATCGCTTCCGTATCGAGCTGTTTTTCTTATCCATCGCGTTGGAACTGCGCGTAACGAACGCGTAGGTGGCGAAGAAGAAGGAAAAGTTCGGCGTGAGGCTAAGAGTTGGACGTAAGAATAGCGAGAAGGTCGGTCGGTACGAAAATTTATTCCGCCGTTTCAAGGTCCCTTTTGTTCTCCCTAATTGCTTTCGATATATTTATCATTTGCGTATCATCGAAGGAAATTACGAGCGGGGATATTTATGCTCGAATGTCGTGTAGATAAGAAAGCGAGGACAGATGGTGGAAGGAGCGCGACGCGTACACCTAGAACGTGGCGCCAGGTTGAGAGACTCTGTGCTGGCGCCAGGTTGGCTGGAACCTGACACGCGATCAATCAACCCGCTGCCCTGTCCACTAGCCTGGGTTTACCTGCTGGTTTACCTCATCGCTTTAGTTTGAATTCGCGCTCTAAATGCGCTGCATAATTTCTGCCTGCAGAACGGAACTAAACAGAAACTTTTAATTAAAATAGCGAGCAGTTTGCTCATCCGGAAGGTACGGCGAATTTAACGAACGTAGTTATGTACGAACGCCCTCTCAATTAAAAAACTCGCTCGATAATTTTGCCAACGATAAAACGTTTAGGCGGAGCTCGCTGCTGCGAAATCGACTGCAGCCGCGGTTGCGGCAAAGATTCGCGCGATAAGCTGCCGCGACTGAAACTTAAACGGACAGATCAACGATCGCTTTCTCGCGTCTGCTTTCCAACGAGGAAACGTCTCGCGAACCGCGAATTCATCGGTTAGATACGGCACTCTTTCTCCGTTCATACCGCAGTCCTAATTCTCTCATAGCGCTGACACTCGAGACATCTTCACCCAATGAGACGACAAACTTGCTCGAACCTAGATCGGCAGACCGCAAAATAGCTTCTTCGCCTCTGGCAAACCGTGTACATATATCCCCGTGTAAAGTCTCCTTCCGTGAGGATAACCTCGACTCACTGGCAAATCCCATTGCCAAGCTATCGCGGTATCAGAACCTACTTCCATGTAATGGGCCGTTGTTAGTCGTCGATCGAAACGCGATACCGCTTGCTCGTGTCCGTTCCGTTATTGTTCCTATTAATTCCTGGGATATTGTTTTCGACGAAGTCGCCGTACTATCGGGGCGGAACGAAGTCTGGCCGTGTGATTCATCGTGATCGTGGCGAACGCGAGGGAAACGCGGGTCAGCGTTGCTGAATTATTCCACCGGTTTGCTAGCGAATGCGAGGGATTTTTTGCTCGTTAACGAAAATCTCGGCTACGTTAGATCGACGTCGCGTCAGATGGACGGCCATTGTGGTTGTAACGAGAGAACGCGAGGAAGACGCGGAAGGAAAAGCTCGGTCGGAAATGCGGGCGCGAGTCGGGCGCGTAAAGCGTTTTATTTTCATCGGCGGCGTAGTTAACGCGTACCTGCCACGAGGTAAAATCTCATTTGGCCGAAGAAGGAAAGTGGCGAGCGCGCGCGCGCGTGTACGCGTGTGTGCATATATATAGGCGCGGCCAGACGGGATAAAATTACGTCGAGTTTGTCGTCTTTACGAGCTATGCCACGGCGACAGGGCGTCGTACGGCCGGTGTAACAAGCAGAAAGCAGTAAATTACGTCTTGCCTTACCTGGTCGCCGTTGCTGCACACGGCGAAATCCATTTCGACCCGGCCGCGTGTCCCTTGACCCGAAAGGTTCTCTCAACCTGAAATCTTAATTCGAGCGGAAAGCTTCTTCGGCGATGAGATCGAAGGAACGCGTTGTTCCTTGCGAGATTGGCACAGGTAATGGAAAAATTGAAGAAAGAGAAAGATAAACAAAATTGAAAAGGAAAGGTCTCGTTATCGTTCTATGCGAAACTGATTATGGAAGTTGGCTGGATAAAGGCGCGCGTGGAAAATAAAGTCTATTTCCATTTACGGCGCGAAATATCCCGAAGGGTAGAAGGCACGGTACGGCGAACTAGCAGCCTATTTGCATTCAAATCAAAAATCTTAACGACCAGATTCTCCTCGGTGTGGGACTCGTCTTCGATTTAGAAGATTTCGTTTTTCCTCCGTGTTAGGGGGAGCAAATGACGCTCGCCTCTTATCGAGTCGTCTAGCTGCTCTTAGACGCGGTGTGCAGTCAGATAAAAAATCCGTTCGGCTTTCTCATCAGCGGAACCTCTATCCACCCTGTCTTTCTATTTTCTTCCGCCACTTTCCCTCGTTTTCCCCCCGTTTTCTTTTCCCCTCTTTTCGCATACGCGCTAGCCGTGTAAATATTTTATCGTGGACAGGTTCGATATTCCTGGTCGGTCCCCGATTGATATTTCCTTACTCGTACACGCCTACTCGCGTCTGCGGGCCTACTACGACTCGCAGCAGCGAGTTATCAAACGCGGAGTATATATTCTATGGCCGAAGGGGGTAGACCGGGAGAGCAGAGGTTAGCAGGGTTGCTCGCAACGAGCGACACGGCGATATCGGGGCTCGAGTTTACCATACATAAGCTCGACGGTTCGACGACGTCACGATTTTCCGGCAGGTGATATCGAGTCCCGCCGGATTTTCGCGGGCACAGCCGAGATTGCAGCCGGTAACGACGCTTCGACGATGTTTACCCAGACACGAGGGGTGAAAACGATCCGGTAGGATTCGGTGTGTACGTGCTCGCAAGAGTGCTCACCGAGTCCTGTACCGAGGAACTTACCACTCGTTTATATATCTATCGACCCGCGCGCAACTTCGACTACTTTGCGAATGCGGCAAGAGTTCAACGGCCCTCGGGAATCGAACGGATGTGGCGGTAGGAGAAATTCGTAGCTGCAAACAACGTCGGCGAGTTTGAAAATTCGCCGTCCCTTTTTCCGGCCTGGCTGCCCGGGGGTAGCCTGCGGGAAATTGGGACGCGAAATTTGTCGAACGGTCCGATATCAGCCTTGTTTCGATAATTCGTCGAACTACCGTGAATGGGAGCGAAACGAAAAAAAAAAAAAAAATAGAAAATAAAAAAGAAATCGGAAAGAGAAGGGATGAAAATTCGATACTCGGAAAACGGGTAATAATCGAGGGACGAAAATAACCGTGGAGGCTTCTGAACCGTATCGAAATATCATCCCGCGTTGTCCGTCCATCGTTCCTTCTTACCTTGGGCTTAACGATCCGTGAAATGATCGGCTGAACTCGAGGATACCGTTATAAATCACGGCGTATTTAGCGGTTAAAAGCGGCGTTTAAGGTTGTTTTATGAATGGCTGCGAAGGTGGAACGAATATCTCGTGCCCGGTGCTCATACGTTTCGTGCTCTAGAGCCGGAGCAAGGGGTTGTTCCAGTTTTGGATAAGCCGCTGAATAAAGGGAGGAGTGGGGTGGCCATGGCGCCCGTTCGTCTGCCGCTCCTGGTCGATGGCTTCCTTCAACCCCTCCTGCTTTCCCGGTGTTATCTGCAAACTTCTCAGTATCGGTATCGCGGTATTCCTAGCCGGTCATGATTCATTCATACCGGTAACAGTGTAATTCGACGATCATGAACGTTACCCGAATCGCGTGCCATCGAGGAAAAAGGAACTCGAGCCACCAGGGCTGAATACGGTGTTTCGACTGCGTAAGTTTTAACCCTGTTATCGATCTCGTTCCCTCTAACGCGTTTACCAATTTTCCGCGTCTCGATCGCCGGTCGCGAGTTTCCAACCCTCTTTCTACCTAACTTTCCTCGTAACTGCGTGGTTCCTCGTTCGCGAAGAGGGAAAAATTGGGGGGAAAGGGAGGAAAAAGGGGAGAAGGAAATAGTAAAGCAATCGACTGGTTCGGTTATTCGTTGGATCGTCGTTCTCTTCGGAGGACAGGTGTAACATCTGTTCGTTATCGCGATATCTTGGCGAGACTGGAGGGCAAACATGGCGCTGTGCCGACAGTGAAAACGTATCGTTAATATTTGCACCTATCCCGCGGATCAATCCGAAGCTCGTTACAGGATCGGTATCGAAGCGAGATTCTATATAGATGATGGAAAGTTGCGGCTTCTACCGGTGAAACATTATGAACGGATACGTTCGTTTGGCGAATATTAACGAACCGGTTGTAAATTGAAACGTTCGGTGGAAAAATGCGCAGAGACCTGGCCGCGTTTTCGTACAGCCGTATCTATTAAATTCGCGTATCGCGTATCCGTATTACAAACGCAGGACAAATTGGAATACCGTTTCGGTTTTAAACACAGGAAATAAGCTGTACGCTTCGTTAATCTTTAATAACGGGTATGGTTAAACGAATTTATCGTACGATGCGTTATTCCGTATCGGTCAGTGACTCGGGTCGCGCGCTTCTGTTTCTCGGCCGATTTTCCGAAATAAATTCGCCGGCCAAGTCACGTCACGTGAGTATCCAAGATTTTGTAACGTTATCTCCGATAGAATATTCCGTTCGCGTGTGCGCTATGCACAGTATGCTTTTTCGCGAAAATAGTGCCTCGCGAGAGGTCGTTCTTCCTTGCCCGGAATTCACCGTCTTGCAGTAGCGTAGCGATGCGCGCGTGTTTCTCGAAAATTAAATCACTTTGCTAATACACTCTCTCTCTTCCTCCCTCTCTCTCTCTGTCTCTCTCTCCTACGATCGTTACAAGCAACGTTTCTCCCTAGTTCGAACGGAATATAATCGTCTGCGAGCCGATGTAACGCGTTAACGAAAGATGGCCGTGAAACAATGGCCACGTATACACCCTACTGTAATATCGACTGCACGCGAATCGTATTACGCGTCTACTCCGACTGCCGTAATTTTCCAAGTAACGACCAGCGGCTGGAAAATCCTTTCGTTTTCCGTAGGCCGTTACGCGGCACCCGAATACCCGCGTATCGTGGAATTTACAGCGCGCGAAACGAGAGAAACCGATGGGAAATGCAGTCGACGACCGGGCGTTATTTCCGAAAATAGATACGTCGAAAATTGGTAATCGATCTTGCTACATCCCCGACGGTGTTACGCCAATGCACACGCTGCACACGTTCGAAATTCCGATGAGGAATTTCTGCAACTCGAACTCTACCGCGATTTCTCGCGGTGTAATCCGAATTCCCATGAAATATGTATGTCGCGGATAGTCTCGTACATAGGCGATCGAATTAACGGCGGATCATTTCCCTGGGTATTTCTCGGCTTCCGATCCGTTACGGTTCACTCCGGTGATCCGCGGAAAGAAACGCGTGCCAGCAGCCAGGGCCGTATCAACGTCGGACACCGTGCTTTCCTCCGCGTCTCCGCGAACTCGCGTCGCGTCGTTTCCCGGTCGATCTATTTTCCAACGGTGACCTTATCGATCGTGTACGACGTTACACGTTCTCTCCCTCTCCTCTCTTTTCTTCCCCTCTCTTTCTCTCTCTCTCTTTCTCGCTCTCGTAATGATCCACTTGGAACGCGTGCCGGTTGGAAAGTCGGTGGTCGAAAAGGATTTTCCGGTTTGGTTTTCTTCGTTCGACGAGTGATTTACTCCGTGCGATAAGGCACGATCGACGCCCGGAATCGATTAAACGAACGACGCGTCGTGGGTCGCAGCGAATTCTTGGTGCGGCACCGCGAACGTGAGATCATCCAGCGTATCCACACCCACGCAATTCTCCAGTGACGTCAGTCCGACAGCACGGCACCGCGAGTGGCCGGTTCCAGAAGAATGTCTCCGTCGCTATTGGATCGCTTCTGGTTTTCTCTTCGTCACAGTCCATTTACGCCGGTCCACTGCCGCATTACCGGCTCTCCGTGGAACGAGCATCTCGACACGTTCTCGCGGGAATATCGCGTGAATTTTGGTTTTCTCTTCGTCACAGTCCATTTACGCCGGTCCACTGCCGCATTACCGGCTCTCCGTGGATCGAGCATCTCGACACGTTCTCGCGGGAATATCGCGTGAATTTCGCGTGAATCTCGCGTGAATCTCGCGTGAATTTCGCATAAATTTCGCGCGAAAGTGATTCCTCGTTCGTCTCCTTCTCTCATCCTCTGCTACGCGCTGCGACTTCCCACGGGCGAGCGACGAGAGGACGAAAGGATCCTGTGTACGCGAAAGGATGGCGCCGGTGGGTTCGGTTTCCGGCTGCCTCGACGATTAAAACTTTACGATCGTGGCACGTGTGGTCGAAAGATTGGTCGGACGTTTGACTGTCGGTCGTGCGCGTTCATCCAGCGTCGTCGTCGTCCGGACGCAGTTCGGCGCGGTCGATTTTTACGAGTGAATCGACGAGTGAATCGAACGTTTCGACGTAACGACGGGCTCCGCCTCCGAATATTATGCCACATACGCGTACGGTTCGTATTTCATCGGGCTGGTGTGGTGCACGCGGCAGGACAGCGCATGCGTGTGTGCGTGCGCGCGCGCGCGCGCGAGCCGAGCGGAGAGAGCGAGACGGAGCGAGCGTCTGTGCGTGTGGCATTAATTTGCGCGCATTTCGCGATAATTGTGCGGAATCGTATTGTTCTGGACGCGGCGTGTCCAGCGCGTTATGCCAACTCTTTTGTCATGCAGATGGTCTCGAAGTTTTGTTCTCAACGGCGCATAGCGCCTTTCGTTACGGCATATTATTCGGTTTCGTGGTCGGATCCCGAAAGAGTAACGACCTTAAGTTACGTGCCACGCCGAGAACGATTTAACTCCGTGCACGTTTCGCGTCTTTCTCTCCTCTAAATCCGTTATATTTCTCTCTCCCTTTCTACGTACCTTCTTTCTTCGATTCGCGAAGAGCGCGTGAAAAGTCGTACCTGGATTCGAGGATAATTCGCGAATAGGGAAAAGAGGAGCCGTTCGTTGCGCGAGGGTTGAACCGTCGGGGAAGAAAAGGACGTTGATCCTCGCTGCGATTTAAAGCGATTATCTCCTCCTTGCGACTTAATGTAGGCTAAACCGCGTAATCTCGCGACTCCGTTTAATCCGGTGTTCGTTGGAATCTGTTGACGCAGGTAGTGGACATCGAGGCGTTGCCAAGGTCACGAGGGCGGAGCTGAGGTCATCGCTGCACCTATGTTGTGCGGCGAACTCCTGAACGGTGGCTTCGTCAGTACCGGAGCGGTGCCGGTGGTTCCATACGGTCTCTTAGGATTCTGGTTGCCCGGCTGTCTGCGCGCTACCAGCCCTACTTCTCTCAACTCGTCTTATCTGACCCTGCTGGCCGAACTTCTGGCCACGGGCCACCTGGATCATCGAAGCGAGCTGATGGACCTCGCGAAGAGGAGCCATCAGGCTCCCACCAACGGTGCGGTCGACCTTGACCTCGACCTGCACGCCGACGACATCGACGAGAACGTCTTCCTCGGTGAGTAATCCTCTTCCTCTTTCTTCGTTTATTATCTTTTCCACTTTATCTACGCCGATCCATCACGCATTCGCGTATTTTTCTCGCCGCGATTCGCGGTCTCTCCCATCGGCACCCAAGTCTCGCGACGAGGACGAGTCGGTGTGTAATTAACGCTTTTAGGTCAAGGAGAATCTTTCCCATTAAACGCGGTACGCTTCTCGGTAAATGCATGCATTTTAATAAGGCGCTTTGAATATCGAAACGCGGATACTTCTAACTCGCTATTATAATCGAATCGATTCCTCGCGGAACGCCGGATTTCTTTTGTCTCTTGTCCTCCTACATTTAACGAACACCCCTCGAACCAGTCCCGATACACGTACGAGTATATCGAATTCCGTTCCCGTCCAACCATCGGACTATATACGCTCCGTATAACAGCGATAGGAACGTATGCCCGGTGTGTAGGGGTATCGCGGTTATTACAATGGCTTTATTCCGAAAGCGAACATGCCTCGGTAACGAAGGCGCCGAGTATTTCGCGTTAACGGGCAATACACTTCCATGACGACATCGCGCGAAAGTAGCCGCGCGTTGGCAGAAGTGAGCGGCGCTGGGATTACGACCGCGAGTAAATATGTCCGTCGGCTGCAGCTCTGTAATATTCCTCCTTTTCCCTGCAGTCTCTTGGCACGATTCGTAGACGGATGCACGCCAGCGACGTACGTTTGACAAATTCCCGGGGCGAGCGCGCGTATTAAGCCAGGCTAAAACGGAAGAAACGTAGGGCGAGGTGACTCGGAATGCTCCGCGTCCGCTCGGACCCGCTCGGATCCGCTCGACGCAGTCGGTGGTTTATTTTAACCCGCGACGCTCGGTCGGCTCGCGAGTTTCGATCATCCTCGCGACGAAGCGTTGCGACGCTCACGGCGCAGCCCTATAAACGATCCGGCTTTTTGGCGATCGACCATTCAGCCCCGAAAAGCCCGCAGTCTGGCCGGCGTCCAACCTCTTTTCTTCTCTTCCACCTTTTCCGCCAGCCGATTCTTTCCTTTCCTCCGCACCCGCGAGAACTCGGCCTCTCCTCTAAATAATGGCAGCGCGTTAACAATCTTTGCAGCTGTTTATCAAGATTTACACCCTCAATGGGTCGTTACGCGTCTTTCGTTCCTGCTGTCCGTTCGCGAGAATTCGGAGATGTGTCCTATATATAAACGGGGGCTAGCTTCTCTGGCCAAACTTTGATCGTGATTCTTGCCAGGCTCTTCCGGTTCGTTACGTCTGTCGTCGGTGCGCGACTTTTAATTCCGTCCGTTCCTCTTCGAGATTCCGCGCCGTCTCGCCGCCAACGGGCAAGTTTCGCCCGTTCGCAAGGAAGAGTTACCGATGGCCTGCGACGGCTTCCATAAATCTGGATTTTCCAAGCAACAAGTTCAGCTGTAAACAAAATTTTTGTCGATCCTCCGCGCCCAGATTTATGTCCGTACGTGTGCGACCCGGCTACGCCTTAGCCGGACTCTGCGGGAGTATTAAGCTTCCCTCGGACCAGCCGCTTTCTTCCGCTCGGGTCATCCTTCTTGCCCGGCTACCGAGACCCGTCTCGCGTACCTTCGCTTCCCCTTCCGCTGCTCCATCTTCTCAGGAATCTTAATAAATCGTTTCGCGAAACTAACCTATTCCTGGCTGCCGGTTCCGCAGAAAAATGGACCATCGTCCTTCGGGATCCTTCGAGTAGAAATTATCCGACACTGTACTCCGCTTCGTACTTGCCGTACCCGGAACGCTCTTAATCCCAGGATAACGTACCTTTATCGTCGCGCCATCCGTGTAACCGTAGTCGATTACGGTCATTTTTTTCACCAACTCGAACCGGGCAAGGAAGCAATTGCAGAGGGAAACGGAAGTGCAGCGTTTATCACGTGGTTCGAGTGACTCGTTCCGGTTCGAGGCTACCGACTAAACGCGGAGAGCTCCTTGGGCTGGTCGATCGAGGCATCGAAGACTCGAGCTCTTAGCTAATTCTCGAATAGCGTCGGAGGAAATTTGGATCCGGCTGCCGCACGAGGCGCGAGTTATACGGGTTCGGCATAATTCACGGGTAACAAACTCGTGGCCATTATGGCGACCGATCGAAGGCTGTTCAGTGTTCGACGGCCCTAATTGGAATACTATTCCCCATCCGTCTTATTCGACGGAATAATGCATCGGCCTGGAGCACTCGGCTCCAGGCTGGAAAGTGGATTTTCACGGCCGCTCGAAAACCACTTGGCTTCTCTGGCTGCAAAGTGGATGCGAGTTTGATGACAACACCTCGTTGCGTCTCTGCCACACGGCCGCCACACGGCGACCGAAAGTTGGCGAAATTGAATCGAACTTGGGAGCTCGGCAGCTACTTTTATCGGCCATCGCTTGGTCCCCCTTAAGCCGGTCCGCGCACAAAGGGGCAATAACCCGCGTAGACACGGCCGGCTAAAAATAATTCTCATTCCAAGTCCTCTCGCGATATTGCGTTCGCCGAAACGAATTTGCCGGCCGGGAACGGTGGCAGCAAAGGCTCGGTTTTCCGGTTTATCGCGTGCTTTCCCGAGAAGAAGCTCGGGTATTATTCGACCAGGTACCGAGTACTCGGCGATTTATTAGACGTCGCGTCTCCGCGCGAGCCGCGTCAGCCCTGCGAATCGCCGATAATTTACCGGATAATCCTCGCGGTAACGAAAGTCTCGTGAAAAGGAGGTCGTACAGGCTGGCGGATTTTTCAATTAAATTTATCGAATCTCGCGATTCCGTTAGCCCTATCGGTTGTGCCGGCTAAACCACGACGGTCCCTGAACACGGGACGGCCTGCTGGCATGCACGGCCACTGGACGGAGATAATAACGGTCGGTCGATAAAAATACACGGAATCGTGGCTGACGCAAACGTGTCTCTCGATTATTCGTGGAATCGAGGGAAATGGTAAACACGGGACTCACAGGAATAAGAGAAAAACGAAAAGAGACGAAAGTGAAATTGAATCGATGCTTTCGATACGTATCGAAAATTACTCGGCAAATTAATTCGTTTGACGAAGCAGCGGGTATATACCATTTCGCTGATGTACCCGAACGACAGATTGTTCTCTTCCTATCGATTGAATAAACGTTTCAATCTGTCCTCCCGCTTCGTTTTGTTTCCCGCGCTCCACCTCGAAGGGAGCCGATTGAGTATAAGCGCGAACCTCGGTGGACAATAATAATGAAAGAGAGAAAAAAAAAAAAAAAAAAAAAAAAAAAAAAGGGGAAAAA
>NW_016908244.1:32989-72236 GCF_001483705.2 Eufriesea mexicana | reverse complement strand
CCCCCGGTGGAAAAAAAAAAAAAAAAAAAAAAAAAAAAAAAAAAAAAAAAAAAAAAAAATGGGGAAAAGAGAGAAAAAGGGTGGAAAGAAGTGGAATCGCGGCAGTCGATTTATAAACATATCCTTCACGGGGTTAAACAATCGCGCGATCCGAGGTCGCGCTCGGCGGTGAATAAAATTGAGAAACGAGACGGAATCGCAGTCTTTGACGGGAATCGAAAGCGAACACGTAAATGGGGTTACACGTTTTACTACAGAAGACCGATCAAAGCGAGAACGAAATACGCTGGCTGATGTAGCAGAAAAATGGGCGAACGCGATATCCAGCGTGGCGAGGAGTTAATAAAATTCATTCGCCCTATGCGACACGGTGATATAAGATGAAAGACGCGTAAATGCGCCGCATCGAATTATTCCTCGCCGCGTTATCCTATCTCGACGGGGGGAGAAGAGAAGGAGAGATAAAAACGGAGGGTGGCGAAAATTCTATTCGATAAGCGACTATCCGCCGCGAACGAGTGCCGCGGACGCGCGCGAAAATGCATTAGCGCCAAGAGGATGGACGCGCGTATTGCACGGTAAACGAAAGGGGAAAGGAAATAAAAAGAGGAAGAGGAAGAAATTGATTTATTCGGCGAGAAAGCGTCGCGACACAAAGGGGTATTATAGCTCCCTTTCTCCGGGACGAATAAATGCTCCAATCTGTCGCGGATACCTCTCCTCGTTCCACTTCAGAGCCGACTAAAATATGGGAATACGTGTGCCATTCGACGACTGCGACTACGGCGGCTGCGAGAGAGGGAGAAAGAGGGTGAACGAGGGAAAAAAGATGAAGAAGGGACGCGGTGCAGGAGACAGACGCGAGAGAATGCGGAGGAGAGAAAGGAAGAAGGTGGAGGGAAATGATGAGAGAGGCAAAAGGGAGCTAGCGAAACTCGACAATGGGGAAGGGTTCCTAGAACAGACCCCCGATGTTAGCGGAGAGTGAATGAAGCGAGACAGAAAAGCGAAACGGGAACAATGGCCGCGGTATTATTTTCTGTTTGCTGCGTCAGACCAACCACCCACTCACCCCTGCTCGTCGCTCTTCCTCCACCCCCTCTTTCTCCCTTCCTTTCTCTCCCATTTTCCCTCATCCCTCCGCCATCTTTCTCTCCTCCTTCTCCCCGGTCGCTTCTTCTTCCCGCGTTACTGCAACGCCAACATCGTTCCGCACCAGAATCCAAGATTACGGCCCCGATATTTGCCAAATAAACGAATAATCTCCGTCTGGCTTCGCTGTTTCGTTCGATCGACCGAGTCGAATAAATCATTCGTTGCTTAATTTCCTTGGCTCGCTCGCCCCGACGGGTAAAAGGGACGTGCTTCGTTATCGAATTTCCTCCATCGTATCGCCACCGTGTCCGTTTAATTAAAAGAAATATTTATCCCTCTCCGTGGTACCTCTCGATTCCTCGATTTCCTCCGGCTACCGGACCACGTCGGACAGAGACATTAGCGTCGACACGATGGCTCGGGGAAATTTTATTCTTTCCACGCTCGGTGCTAACAACTGTTGAATCCACGGGTACAATTTCCTTTTTCCCTTTTTCACCGACATCGCGTTGTGTCGCCAAGGTGCGGGTCGTTGGTACAGGATTCGGGTACATACCTATTCGAGGGACGGAATGTCGCTGTTTTACGAGGTCCATCGGAAGGATAACGAACGCGTTGTTTGCCGAATAAACGCGCGATAAATCCTCTCTTATCCGATGGTTTAATCGACGGGGGGTGGCGGGACGGTTCATAAACTGGCCGGCCTCGTGGGCAAAGTTTGTCAGAAGCCCCGAAATTAGTCGTATCTGCGCGAAGCCTATCGATCGCGGCATCTTCTTATCCCCGATTCCCGATAGCGGAATTCGGCATTGTGAGGTGCACAATGAGAGAAATCGAGTGCCGATCAATAATTAAAATGTTTTTGTTCCGTGGTAACTGGAAATCCGCCGATAGTCCCGAAGCCACAGGGTAATTGCACGGTCTCGTTCATTTCGTTCACGTTCGAGATTTATTTCTTCTTTCGTTCGGCCGTCTCGCTCCCGATCACGGCCAGAATCCGACGGAGACGCCTTTTGTCGTTAATCATTTCCGTGCTCCTCGTCAGACCGTCTGGTCCCTCCTGGAAACGAAACTGTTCTCGCAATTAAGCGCATTCAAAGGAAAGACCTCGCTTCCTGCGCAGCTCTCCGGGTACACGTGCTTCCGGCATTGCTCGCTTCGCGGCTAATTCTCCGCCTTTTCCCCCGTTCCATCAATGGGCCAAAGTAGGCCGTCGTTTTCCACGGCTCCGCTGTTGACATCGATATTTTAATATCCTTGGGAAAAAGCCCTGGTTCGCGAATACTCCGATGAACTGCCGTCGTGTTCCCCTGCCCGCCTTTCCGCCGCGTTATTAACACTTTTCCCAACGAGACGAAAATTTTCCGCTTGAAAATTCCACCGACGCTTCTCCCCGCCCCCCGCGTGACGCTCGCATCCGCGAAAACACCGGGGATGCGTGGTTGGTTTGTTCGTGGAAAATAGAGCGTGCCGTATACCGGCCTGTTTAAATATTCCAGCGATACACGCGTCATCGGTATTTCGTTAATTCCGGGAAAATCATCGGGGATGGAACGACGGGGTCGAAGACGCGTGTAACGGAATGGTTGGAGGCGGTGGGGTGGGATTCGGGTCGAGTTTTCGTAGCCGGTATAGAAACTATGACGCCGGAAATCACCGGTAGGCTTTAAAACGAGGACGAGCATGCAAATTGCACCTCGTGGATAGGTATGTACGTATATAGGGGTATGTACACGGTGAAGAGACTCGTTCCGTGCCAGTTTTGCCGCGGGGCTTTGGAAACGCGGCGCAAAAGTCCTGTCGGGGGATCGAAGTGGCGTATAAGGTTTCCCTCAAAACTCACGGTACGCGAATATCAAACGACCCTGACGAGAGATCCGGAAAGAGCCAAGCTCCCTCCGAGCCAGATTTCCAAAGTGCGAAGAGAACCACCGCGATGGCATCCGTCCGTTTCTCGCTTCGCTTCGTCCTGCGCAGCTTGGTCCTGCACCTCTTTCGTCGTCTTGGCTTCTAATTTCGTTAGAACGACGTCGATCTTTTCCTCTTCTTTTTCTTTCCCTCCTTTTTCTCCGATGGAACGGCTTAATTAACGTTTCGCGAGAGGCAAAATCCGGCGGGGTCTGGCTGAAAGGGCCAATGACGACGAGGTATCGGGATCCATCGCGTTCCCACGCGTCTACCGCGCTTCTCTTTTTTCCATTCCAGAGGAGTAGGCGCGGTGAAACGAATCCGCAAGAATCGGCGATCTAACCGCCTCGATGAATTCCGCGAAATACGTGGGAATTTGCCTAGACATCGATCGCAACACGGGGACAGCGTGGAACTGGAATTGCGACGGGGGAGTCGCAGCAAATTGATAGCCCCGGAAAACAGAAGCTAATTAATGCTTCCGAAAGAAATTACCCCTCCGATGTAATTCGACCGGTGTACTAGCTGTTAGTCTCGGGATAGGAACGCCTGGAAGAATCGAAATGGCTGGCTGCGGATAATGGGAGCGGCGGAAGATCGAAAGCCTCCATTTTCCCTTTATCCTCTTTTCATCCCTACCAGCCGTCTTCTCGACTCGTTCGCTCGTCATTTGCGCCGCGCCACGAATCGGATATCCCTTCCTTGTAATTAAATATTTGTCGTCGGCGGAACCGATGGGTATTTACGCTCTCGACCCAGCTGTAATTCTAACGTCGCTCCTGCCGGATTTACTTTTGCGAAGGAACGCGGCCACGGGGCATAAAGGGAATAACCGTGAAACGAAGTCAGAGATATGTCCGATAGCCGTTCGTCCATCGTACGGTGTTCTCTCGCGAAAAGAAGCGGCGAAGATCACGTATACGAGTGCTAAGACTTCGACAGGTTGTCGGATCTCGAGGGGATGCTGCCGGTTAAGAAGCAATTCTCGCCGGATGAATTTATGGGTGGTCGGGATTAACACGGTCGGCTGCAATAAAAGTCCCGAGGCTTGGTCAGCCTTCCTTCGCTCACCCTGCCGTTTCGTTTTCCACCAGCTCCTTTCTTTTCTTTTCCCACTTCTTTTTCTCTTTTCGCTTCCACGGGGAAGACTCCGTCATCCGCCATCTTCGTCGCCACTCCCTTCTCTCGCGGAAGTTTCGTCGTTCAAAATGCTTTTCCTCCTTTATTTCTCTGCTTCTTTGTCCCCCTCTGATCCCCGCCGGGCTGTCAGGAGAAAACGAAGAAAGAAAGGAAGAAGAGCGAGAAATACTACCCCAACCCCTTCTCGCGACGAATGGACGGCACCGTCGGCATTAAACCACCGGAATGTTCCTGTTTTCGAGACACTCTGCCTTCGTTCGGCGAATCTCTCTCTCCTTTGCTCCACCCTCTCCCTCGCGGCCCTCTCCGGCACTCTTTTCTCCACGCAGCGGATGAAAAGGCGCGCGGCACGATACAATACGTCCTTATGCGCAGATCGGTTTCGTGCGGCCTCGAACGCGCGAGCATTTACCGCGACGAGAGGCAAACTACAAAGGAAGAGCAGCGACGATTAACGAAACGCCAGAGGGGTGGAACGAATGTATCGTAATTCACGATCGCGTTACTCGCAAATAAGAACGGTTTAAGCGATTTGAGCGATTTAAGCGAGCGATTCGTGGCACGTCTGATGCGTCGCCGCGATAATTGCGCTCCAGGCATTGTGTCGCGATGACGATTTCGCGAGTTTTGGAACTGAGATCGGAATCGCGTGGAAACACGCCAGGCTTTCCACCCCTTCGCGGCGACCGTCGATGCCTCGTCTCGCGGCTTTATCCGACAGGGGGTTTATCCGATCGATACGGTCGATCGTGAATTTCATGCCGCGAGAAATCGAACGAGTGGAGAGGAACGCGATTGGTAGTGTACCGACGCGTACGCGAAAACGGCGCGAGTTCAAGTCCCCCGATAGGTCGAGGCTGCTGAAGATAGTTGCCGGGCCGACCATAGCGCGTCTTATTCTACTTGCGGCGGGTCTCGCGTGGTTCCGTTTGTTTCCGAGGCGGTTCGAACTTCCGGCTGCCGGTACGCCGTTAAAACCGCCGTTCACGTCGACGGCAGTGTATACGTCGAAGACATTCGAATCAGCGATTTCCTAGAAGCGAGCTCGCATTCTGGTTACCCCGTTCGCCGTCCGCACAAATCTACCCCTTAACGTTTTATCGGGCCGAAAGCCGGAAATACCGATGCAGACGGAAATATCCAGGCCGCATTCCAGCGTATCGGGCCGTCGCTTTGCGAGAACACGAAATGGAGTCCCGAGGAGCTCTTTCAGTCGGATATGCGATCGCGTAATGGACATGCTCCGTCCGTGCAGCCACGGGGAAGACTTTTCGACTCTGCTCGACCGATCGAACGGGTTTAATTCGATTTCGAAACGCCGTAATAGCCGATGGCGGAACGATGGCCGGGGATAAGGGGTGATTCGACGCGAGGACACCGGACGGGATTACCGATTCGACGTTTCGTTGCCTCTCAACTACGTTTCCTTGCAACCGCCACGACGATCGAATCCTCGTCGTCCATGTATGTACACTCGCCCCCGATTTCTCCCGATATCGCCCGGTTTCGTCCATTTGCCACGGGCACGCCGACACGAAATCGCATTTGCGACGGGACAACGGGAAACATAAGATGGAGAAGAAAGACGGAAAGGGGGTAGAGCGGGAAAGAGCGTGGGCGGGTTACCGGAACGTGTCGCTAACGTAATAACGTTTCAATTCGAGGACGGAAATTGCCAGAGGGCACGGCAACGCGTCCCTCGCAGTTAGGGGGCGACTACCCTCCTTCCTCGTACTTCATCCTCGCGTCCACTCTCGTCTTCTGCGTCTTAACGGAACGTAGGCGAGCGCGTATACCGGTGAAACAACGTCTCGACGGGGTTCAACGGCGTATCGGGGTTGATCGTTGCGGAAAGGAGTCGAAAGGGCGGCCGGGTCGACGCACTCGCTCGTTTCCACGGAGAAGAGGGATTAACGACTCGCGAGCAGGACTCTAGACGTTTCGATTTCACCGCGCGAAGGAATTTCGCGTTCCGTTTAAGTCGAGGAATTAATTACGCCGCCACCCTCGGCCGGAATAATTCGCAAAGAAGCGTGTCACGATTTTTTCGAAGTCGCGACACGCGAACCGAGAAATAGGAAAGAGCCCCGCGCGATGGGGGTAAGGAAACGGAAAACGGGAACAAAAATAAGCGAAAAACGGGTTGCTCGGTGAAAACGCGAGGCCCCAAATGAACCCAGCGCGTCGCGCAGCCCCGTAATTGCGTTCAGCGTCGGCGTCGCTTTTAATTAATGCGACATACTTTTTTTCATCGCTAAAAAGTGCCACATCCTCGTAATCCACACCTGCCCCTTGCCCCCTTCGCCCGGTGCTCGCTGCCTGCAGGGAGTACGACCGGTGGGTGATCGTTAAATGGATGAAAAAAAATATGCAAACCCTCCAGGCACCCTTCTTTTTGCCCTCCCCTTCTCCCCTTTTCTTTTCACCGCTCTCTCTCTCTTTCTCTCTCCCCTCTCTTTTTCGCCTTTCCGTTCGCCCTCCGCCCTCTCTGCGACTCTCTATTCTTTTTCCCTTTTGTCTCTCGCGATTTCCCTATGCCACCGTTCCTCGGAGTCCTTGCGACGGGAATAAATCCAATCGAATCGACGACGCTCCTTTTTTCCTTTGAGTTTTCGTTCCTATTTTTTTTTTTTCCTTCTTTTTTTCACCTCTTTTTTCCTTTTCTCCGTTTTTAACCCCCTCTTCTCTTTTCGTCTTTTCCTCGCCATCGACGCGTCGCACGACCCCATCGTCGCTGCACTTCCTCTCGAGAGTATTAATCCGCGTAACCTACATGCAACCTGGGGTGGTTGCGCGAACGATGAAAAGGACGACGATAAAACCCTCTGTATAGGTGTATGCAAGACTCAGCCGCGTCGACGACGTGCCGTGCGTGTCGTAAAAATACGATGGCCGCCGCGCCGTGATTTCTTCCTTTTCCCTTTTCCCTCCCTGCGCTCGCGGCAAAATCCCAGACTCGCCTCGTGATCGTTTAATTCCGGAATAAGTCTATGGCAGGCGATTCCTCCGAGCAAGGGGAGAAAAAGGCGCGAGATATCGTTCCTTTTGTAGCGCTGAATTAACGGCGGTTCACGTTTACGCCTCGCCCGCTTGCCTTTCCTTACCGTTCCCTCGTGCTCGCTCTTACCCTCTCGGCCCGACCGCCACCGACCGCTCGACGTCTCCGGTGTCAAACGTAATTTCGAACCGTATGAGCGTCCCAACGGTGCCGCGCTCGCTCGACGATTGATGCGGCTCGTTCCTCGATCGTATCGCGAACCTCGTTCCCGGTTATTACCGCCGGTGACAGGTGCACCGACCGAGTTTTTCGCGTCCCCTGTCACCTGCAGACAACCGCCTATTCAACGGCTACGCGATACCGCCTCCACGGTGATTCGTGTGGGCCATCTAGCAGCTGTTTTGGTCGCTGCGGGACAAACAACTGCGGCGACCTCTGATTTACTCGTCAGCTCGCGCGTTCACCGCTTTCACGCCCGATCGTTCACGCGAGGACGACCGAGCAGGTGCGTCGGTTCGATCTCGTTGGCAAAGATGACCGATTCTCTACGTAACTTTACTATAACAGTTCTAACACAGTACTGACCCTACTGCGAGGCCGAATCGCTGCCGCGATAGTCATTCAAAACTGTCAGAGCTCGCCTCTGCTTAAACGCGATTTTCGTTCGTAGCGATGCTGACAATAAGGACATTAAACAATCCACCACTTAGTTTGAGAAGTAAGGGTCCTAGGGCCGCAACAGCGGGCACGTATTTGCGTTTCTGGGCCTAGCAACGCGTTTACGTGGGACACACTTATGCGTTCCTCGGCCAAACTGTCGGCTTCCACGAAACGCATGTATATGGTGCTCGTCCGCAAAGGGTTAATCGTTTCACGTTCGTAATTCTTTGACGAGCCTGTAGCCATCTGTCCGATAGATCGAAGACGGGTTACCCAGTTATCACCTCGAAAATTTCTCGGACCGAGGTACCATTGTCGGTAAACGTCGAGTTTACTACCGATCAGCCGCGATTACGGTTTTTATCCCGACCCCGCTGACTATTCCACGGGGATCGTGAATTTATAACCGGTCTCGGTCGAATGTGCGACACGCCCGAAAATGGCGGATATTCACGCGGAATTCTCGTCGCACCGCGTTGCGGCAACGACACGGATACTGAAAAACGAACGAAAAAGTGAAAAAGGGTACGTGGGACAGGGGGTAGTGGAAACTGTGGCCCGTGGAGAGGCATTCCGCGTCGGTGATCCTTAATACGACGGAACAGGAGGGATATCGGTCGCCGGTTCGAGGGAAGGGACTCCGAGGCTCGGGAATCCGCTCCGAAACGCCGCGCGAGTGCGGAATCGACGGAGCTCCTCGAAGGAAGCGGGTTAATCTCGTCGATTATCCCTTCAGCTTGGTCCCTTATCTCTTCAGCGTTTGTCCGTGGATGTTGCAGAGACCGCTATTCGACCGGTGGAAAAACCGATACGTCTCCATGGGCGGAGCGCGTGTTGAAAGGCCGGCGCGAACAGCGGCGGTAAAATGGATTCGAAATTAAATTGCGGCGCGGGATTATTAAGTGCCGGAACGCGCTTTTAATTACGCGTCTTTCCGAGCTCTGCTCGCTTTTAGCGTGCACGAGAGTCAAAGGAATCGCGCGACCCCGGCCACCGCTCTGTTGCCTCGCTGGCCGCTTTTCTCCTGGCTTTTTCCTCGAAGAAAGCTACCCAGTGACCGAATGGTAGCCACGGACGAGATCGAACTCGCGGTGCAAGACGGTGGCTGCGAGAAAAGAGGGCGAGAAAATGGAGGAACGGCTTGGCCGCTCGGGCGGTGCTCGTCGACGTTTACGCTTCTCTCGACTCGCGAGCAGCCCGGCGAATCGTTGATTACGCGGCGCAGCCTCGGAATTTAATTTGGTTTATGGATTCGATGAATCAATTTCATTAATGCGAAAATTACGAGGTGCATCCTGCGCGGTTAATAACCAATAATTACGTTCTGCTTATGAACGTCAAGTTGGCCGTGGGACCTCGTGCACGCGTAGCCGGATTGCGACAATGGTTGCAAAATGCAACGGGTCGCGAGAATCGAAGACTCGGCCCCGGCGAACCGACGCGACGCCGGCGTCGTTATATTCCCAAAACGTTTCTATCTCGGTCCATAAATCGAGGTGTATGCAACCGGACGTCAATATATTGTCAGATTATACAGTTTTTCCGATGCTATCGCGTCCATTGCTCTTAAAATAATCCCGATGATCTCTATTCACGCGATATCCCCTGTTAATAGAGTCATCGATCGTTGGATGACATTTGCAGGGTGGGGGTTGGCCCGATGAGAGAGGTGGAAAGAGAGGAGAGACACGGAGATAACCGATTGCAGCCCGTTCCTTTTTTCCATCCCTTCGACCCGGTGCTGCCTCCGCGACAGGATTACTCGCTTCGGAATCGGACTCGACCAGCACCCCGAAACCCCGAAGCGGCCCGCTGTATTTCGTAATCGATAATTTTCACGGCGAATAAGCAAACAATTTTCCGACGAAAGCGGTCGGCGTGTCGACTGTTTGCGGCCGCGTACCTACCTCGTTTATACGCCAACTGTTTACGCCACGGATTAACTCGCGTTATTTCGCCGAGCGGAGAGGGATGAGTTTCCGGGGCACGTTCGCCGGCAAAGTCGACGGAGAAACGCAAATAAAAGGGGAGGGAATGGAAAATTTTTACGACGTACAAGATTTACGGGGAAGTTTTTTGGACGCGGCAAAGTTTGCCGGTAAATCCACATCTGGCAGCGGTACCGATCGCAGTGACGGCGAGAGAATCGTGGGCGTCGTCGCGCCGCTAAGGCGATTTTCCGTCGAAATTTTTCGCAGGAAAACACCTTTAGCGTTGATTTACCACCGGCTTCCGCAGCTTTCTTTCCACCTGTCCCTGTCTTTTTCTCGCTTTCTCCTCCTCCCGCACCTGCCGCACTCGCGACCCGGTCCTCCTCGCCGTGCCGTCGAATTTCATTTCAACTAGAACGACGCCAACGACGCCAACGACGCCGACCCCGTATAGCGTCACGTTGGAAAAACCTTCCTCGAGTGTGGAATACAAACAGGAAAGTTTTCGGGGCTAACCCATTTCCCCGGCTCCCGGGAAAAATGGTGCTTGGCATGCGTTGCATCGTGTCGCAATTTATAGGGGCGCCGCCGCCACTGTGTCACGTCCCGTGATCTCTTTTAACGAGTCGGATCGAACGGTTCAGCCGGCCGATATAGGCGTCTCGTTCGTTGCGGAATATAACCGTTAAACCGGACGTTGCAAGACGTCCCAGGCCTTTTTTAAACGCTCCGATATCGACGAGGGACGAGGCGCGGAATAGAGAACGTCGCGGAAACGCGCGAGTATGGCTCTTTTGTTCGTGGACGCGACGGAACGCGTCGCGGTGGTATACCTTAATCCTTCCCCGAGGGTGCCGAGGATCGACGGTCCTGCCATTGCGTCACACGTCGTTCCAAGATCGAACAGACCACACGACCATCTATCCCTTCCACGAGCGTCTCCCGAAGTCCGCAAATACACCTTTACCGCTCGTTGTTCGTTCTCCGGCCGTGAGAACCCCTGCGGATGACGTCACCCGGCACATGATTGGCCGAGCTAACGGTCACGTGACCACTCGCTTGGCCAGTGTCTGGGGGGTTGTAGAGCGACTAAGGGAGAGGGTGGAAGCGCGAGCGAGAGGGACGAAGGATGAGAAAGAGAAAGAGAGGGGAAGGGAGTTCGTCGAAGCAGGTAGGGATCAGAAAAGAAAAAAAGGGAAAAATAAAGGGAAAAAGAAGGACGGTTCTCGCGAAAGGGCGACAGAGAGGGAAGGATCGAAGCGTCGATAGCCAGGAAAAGGAAAAGGCGGAGGAAGAAGAAGACGAAGACGCAGAAGAAGAAGAAGAAGAAGAAGAAGAAGTAGGAGGAGAAAGGAAGAAACGAAGCGAGTTGGAAAGAAAAAGAGAGGGCGGACGAGAAAGGACGCGGAGGGATGATATTCCGCGCGAGAAAAAGAGCGAGAGGAGAGTATATATATATATATAGACGTATAGTAGTGGCTGGTGCGGCGGTGGGGGAAGCGTGGGGATGCAAGAGGGTAAAAGAGAATTGTTGGAAGGGGTTAGAATTGGAGGGGGTAGCCGCGAGTCTCGCCAGTCACTGCGACGACCGCGACGCCCCAACGTCTCGGGGTGCCATTTGTCCGCTACTGACCTTAAAAATCGTCGTAATTTTCGTCGACACCTACTTTACCGATTTCGAGTCGATACGGAACGAGGAGAAGCCACGTTCCACGGTGTTGCGGGACATTTCGCGGACGCGTTTGCGATGAGTAGTCGGACGAAATCGAAGTAAACGCTCATTGCCGGTATCAGTGCCGAGGAAGAACTCGAAGAACCGCGTTGCTTTCACGTTCGTACGCCGTCATCGCGACTCTCCTGTCGGTCTCGCGACGCACGCGAAAACATGTGTTAGAAACTCTCCGCCGTCGTTTTATTTTTTTATTTTCCACCGAGCCGTGCCGACGAGATTCGCTACGATCTACCGAGTCCCCTCCGTTCGCGGAGAGTCCGTTGGTTCGCGAGAAAAATGAGCTAACCTCGCGAGAGGGTGGAAAGCACCGAGTCCTTCGTGCACGAGTTTCGCTTCGGCAACCAGTGGAGCTATCGAGGACATTTTTATAGTTGCGTAAAACACGACCACGATGGTCATCCACGGAGTGAATCGTAAGTTATGCGTCCCTTATCGTCCTCCTCACCAGCCTGTTCCCTGACTTTTTATAACCACCCGGTCGACGTCGTCCAACGTAACGCCTTGCTAATACCTTCGCACCTGCATTTACCGATGCAACGACGGGGTGATTGAAAAGTCAGCGAATACGCTTCTCGTTCCTTCCTTCTCAGCGCCCGTTGTCGCTGCGTAGTACTACATGTGCGATTAGTCATCGAATTGCGACCCTCTCTTCCTGTCTCCGTCTAGCTAGCGTGATCGTTAACCGAACGACGCGAACCTCCATGCGATTGCGTTTAAGCGTAATCCTGACCGAACGCGTCATCTTCCACGAGCCCCGTACAAACGAACGTATAACGATCGTTATCCGTACCTATATATCTATCCTCCCACATGTCGCGATTTCCCGAAATTCGTCGTCGCGATAATCTCGTTCCGTCAGCTGCCGCTATCGCCACGAACAGATGCGTCAGGTTCGTCTCCCGCGGCGGAGGTCTTTGCCACCTTTTTTCCGCTTTTGCGCGCGTGTCGACCCCGACCAGGGTCATACGCACGCACGCACGCACGCACGCATATACGCACATACGCACATACGCACATACGCACGAAGACGGAAACGGTGGACGAAAAACGGCCATGTCCGCGTCGCGTGACCGAGGAACGGCCCAGGGCACGCCTCATTACTCATTGCAGGCGTTCGATCACGCGAGATCGGACACAGGACGTGACGGAAGCGACGGCCCGCCTGGCCAGATACGCTCTGACGAATGACGAGGACGCTGAAATCACGAGCCGCTTGATCCGTATCGCGACCGGTATACACGACCGGTCGTGGCCGGCCAGTTACCGCGGCCCAGGAACGGAAACCCGGTTAAAGATGCACAGGCACGAAGATGACCTCCCGACGCGTCCACGCGAGAGCATCTTCTCCGTGGCTTTTCTCCCCGTTGGAAAATAATACGCGCGTTCGATCGCGCGGACGTGCGACGATCGTGGAAATTCCGCCTCCCTCTAGCTCGCTCGCTCGCTCGCTCGCGGCTCGCTGCCTTTCAAAGGCAGTCAGCGTTAAAAATACTCGAGAGGCTTCCTCCGATCGATTAACGACTGACTTTTACTAAGAATTTACGAGCCGTTGTTGAACCTGCCCGACACGCGATCCTACCACTCGTTCGTTTCTTTTTCATGGCTATCGATCTTCGGGTCGTGCCGGCGTCGTTCGCCCGGCGGTTACGCGAAAACGTCCGGGCTCGAGCGGAAAAGCCAGCAGGAGCGTGCACAAGAGCGGCTTTCGTCGCGGTGAGTCGCGCGAGAGAGCAGGCAGACGATAGCGAGCGTTAAACGCGTTACGCCGGTGCCAGAATTATCGTCGGGGTGGGCCGAGCACGTCTGGGGAAACGAATTTCCTCGGTTCGATTCCGGCAGCTCGTAAAACTTGCACACACCGTGCCGGAACGCGCCGCGGCGACGCGACGACCATGGTACATTAGCTAATTGTTGCGTCGATATCGAATCGATCTCCGCGATTCGCTTCCGTCTACCCTTCGTCATCGTTCCCTCCCCTTTTCTCGCGCGTCAGCTTCCGTCATCGAGACTCGAATTTTTCATCGGAATAATTCCAGGCGACGAACGTCCACGTCGTCGTTAACCGGCTACGGCCCTGCTCGGGTCTCGCGAGTTATCGCGGTAACGAGCGACCATCCCCGACGATGGGTCTGGGACCGAGGGAAAATTCGCTGGAAAAGATCGATCCCGCTGGAAAATTGCGTGGGTCGATCCATCGGCTAATTATCGTCCACGTATCCAATTCGTTTATCATTTCCGTTCACCGTGCGCGATTCTCGGCGAGCTATTCTCTGACCGGAAATTGGCGTAAGTAAATTTGCCTTCGTAGTAGATATCGACTAACCGACGCGTCTATATCGGAGGCCGGGTACTTGGAAAGCTATTTCCACCGCGGGGAATATCGCAATTAGGTGGGTAATAACGCGTCCCGCGTTCGCGAAAGTATCGTCGAAAAAGGGGGTGCGAGTGGTGAAGAGACAGGGGAACGACGTTGGAAACAATAAGGAGGGAGCTTCCTTCCTTACCACCCCGTGGAGAAGCTTCGTTCATGCTTACATGCATGGTAAATTAAGTTTTATCCGAAACGCTGCCGTGTAACGTGACTCGTGGATTATCTCGATTCCCGGGCGAGAATATGGGTTACGAAATAATGCACTCTATAGGATAAAGAGCTTCGCGATCTACATATTACAAACAAGGTCGGCCATCTCGGCCGGGCTCGCTCGATCCGGTATCGAGATTTCGTTATAACTCCGGACGTTCTTTGTCGTCGAGTCGGCCAAACGACGAGAGTTGGACCGTTTGGAAGAACGGTCGTTTAAAGTTGGACGAGAAAGTATTCCGTGGTAAATTCCATCTAGACGTCGAGTCACGAATCGTCGATGGTTCTCTTTTGTTAAAAAGCTCGGCGAACGAGCGATCGGGGCAAGGCTCGTCGTCTCGGAAAGCTATCCCGGTCCCGGGTTGGCTCCTTATAAAACACAATTACGAGTCTTAACCAAGTTTCGACGCACTTAATTACTCGAAAGTTAGGACCGGTACCCTGTTTCAGCCTGTCTTATCCCCTTCCGTTCTCTCCATCAACCATGACATCGTCGTTCCAACGGTGGTTGGGGCTTTTCAGTCGAGCGGCACAGGCTATAATAATGAGGACGAGAGGTGGCTGACATACTCCGCCATGAACTACGCCTATCAACCTAGACAACGCTCGCTGCGCGACCACGTCGGAGGCTGTACGCGCCTCGCGCTGCCGGAAAGCTCGCGATATTAACGATATTTGCCAAACTTTAGACGTTTGCAACGTATCGCGAGCAAAATTCGCGATAACAACGCGTAATTAGCTTCCGGTTATGCGAAGAAGCCGTGGAAATTTTTATCGGAAGGCTTCCCTATATTCTTTCTTTCCTCGCTGATTTTTCTCTCGATAGCCGTCTGCGAAACACCTTTCGCCTTCTTTCCACGACGACGTTCTCTCGCGAATCGCCACTCTCTCGGTGCCAAATAAACGACCAGAACCGAGAAGCTTGCGGTGTTAGCGTGCGGTTTCTAGGAACCTCGAAGCTGCCTCGAAATTTCCTCGCCCATTTCCGCGATTTACGAAAGTGTCTGGCCTAGGTTAGCCCATCCGGGGGCCCTCTCGGTTCCTTCGGATCGGAACGTCTCGGACAGCCGAGGTTCGGGTCTGGGTCCTAAATTTCCCGGTTTCTGCATCCGTAAATTTCCCGACGTAACTGGAAGCATCGCGCAGCGTGGCGACTGCGATGCCCTCGTTGAAATACGAGCATCGTACAGCGGCGTGGATGCGCGTGCATGCATCAGACACGTTGTAACGCCTCGTAGATTTGTTCCGGCGTCGCACGACCGCATGCAACTCGCATTCCGTGTAATGGCAGCAGAACGGAATCCTCGGGATGCATTCGCGATGAGCCAGCGCGATTTCGCTTGTTTGCCTTCCTCGATGAGAATCGATCGATCGCGTGCTTCCCTTTCGCGGCGAAAAATTCCGTCCCGGCATCCTCCTGCGTTGTACCTCTCGTTTACCTCTGCGACTATACCCTCGCAGAGTATCCAAGAGAGCCGTGGACGTTTCGGCCGATTCGAATACGTCGGATGGATTAATTAGTATCAAATTCGGGTAAAATACGCGGTCTACGTGGCTGGAATACGAGCAGACGTGTGCAAGCGGATCGAACGGTTCCACGGCGTATGCCGCACGCCCACGCGGATGCACGTCGGTTGTATCACGTCGGGAACGAGATTCCCGAGGCGCATCCGCGATGAATAGTCGCGGCCTTTCTCCGCCCATCAGACGTCTCGCGCTAATATACTTTTCCGCCTCCATTCCGCGGAATAAAAGTCGCGTTTCATTCCCCTCGCATCCGTAATATTCCTACGTCTTCGATACACCCGGGTACCTGGGATTAACGACGAATTAGATTCCACCGAGCGTGTCTCGTTCCTTTGTACTCGTAAACGCGAAATTTTATTCCGAATGGACGCTTGACGGTCGCGCGGAACACGCGAAGTGCCGCGGAACGCGACAGGGGTTGGAACGGCCATCGGACGATGGAACGAGGAATCGTCGTGACGACCGCAACGACGCTTGCCATTCGCGATATCCGGCGAGACGAAGAATCTAATACGTAGTCGGGACTGCTCGCGGACATAACTGGATACCGACACGAAGGGTGGAAAGCGAAGGTCGGGACAGGGCGGTACCAGGGCGATACCAGAGGTCACACAGCGGCTGTCTCTCGATCTGCCAGTCGAACACGCAGCAGTACTAGCCAGCCCGACGACATTATCGGTTTCGCATCAACCTTGGTTTACGCCGTCTGCACGTGTCGGTGCTCCCTCGTCGTTCCCTCGTCGCGCGCTTACGCGTGTATCGGCGCCGCTGAATGCAAAGCCGCGTCTTCGTCCGTGTACGACAGTCGAGGATAACGTTAACGTAACTCAGGGTCTAGAGATCTGTCCCGTGTACGGGGCGAAGATCGTCTCGCGGGGTGACGTTTACGCGGCGTAAAGCGCGCGGAAACGGTTGTATTTAAGCGGAGGATCCCACCGAGAGGGAAAGGTCGCGTCGTTGCGCCGTTACGCTTTTACGATTTCCTTTGTGCCCTTGATACACGGCCGAGCCCTCGAAACACGAGGGGCTACTTATTCGATATCTCGTAGCCGTGTAACCCAGCCGCGTGTTTGCGCTCGCGAATCATATTCCGCTTTTCATGGCGCGATAAAACACGCGGATCGCGAGAGGGTGAACGCGCGTATCCTCCCGGAGAATTACGGCACGTCCGCGTGCAGGCATGCACGTACTTGGACGCACGGATGGAAGGGATGTCTTTATCCGATACGACGGCTTATCTTGGCCTCCCGGGGTTCTGCGTGGGCGAGCAAGGTGAGGGTTACGCGCTCCTGTCCGACCTTCCTCGACGTCGCCGCGCGAACAAAGCCGAGAACGTTTGAATTACCTTTCCTCGAATATTATTCCACCGATCGTCGCTGCGTCAACCTCTTCCTCCTTTGTAGTCGCTGATTCGCGCGAGCCTCTAATTTACTCACCCATTTTCTCGTGCTTCCGTGGAACGCGGCGGGTATCCGTGGCCGGTGGCCGGAAATCCGACGAGCCGTGGAAAAATTTTCGAACGACCCCCTAGAGCGTGTCACCACCCGCGTAATATCCGAGACGCGAAAGTGGCGTAATTCGGTGGTTGCCGGCGGTGAGCAGCCAGTCGGTGAAACTCTCGACGTCGCGGCAGAAATTCGGACTGCTGGGCGAAAAGGACGAGCACCGGTGGGGAGACGAGGAAAAAGCTGGAAAAGAGGGAAAAAAAGGGCGGAAAAGTGGGAAAGGAGGAGAGAGAGGGTGCACGCGAGCTCGCTCGCAGACGAGTCGAGTATCTCGACGACTTACTCGACGGTTTTTAGAATGTGACGAGGATACGCGGTCGATAGGGGCGAACAATCTTGCAAATTAACGGATCGCCCGGTGAAAACAGCGTTTACGGTTGCCGTCGGGTTGATTTCCGGAGCGAAGTTCTTCAATTAACGAGACAAATTGGCTAAATGAAAGAGCCTCGGCCGAGGTAACGAGTGACGGTACAATTTGTCGCGCTTTATTCGCCGTAGCCGGGAATTCCAAGGACGATGGCAAAGAAATTGCAGGGGACTCGGGCTGAAAGGAGATCCGCCGTTAACTCGTTTGTATTAAAGTCATCGGCGGAGTTGGCGGCAGGTGGCGGGGCCGGGAGACAGCGAAGGGGTACAATTTTTCGAATTAATAGACTCGGCTAAAGAGAGAAACGAAAGCGGTCGTTCCGTAGAAGCTGAAGTAGCGGAGCCGTGGGCCTGGCCTGTTCATGCATAATACATGCCACGCGCGGCAATATGTCGCCCTCGCTGCTTCCCTTGTTTTATGAATCCTCCTTGTCCCTTCTAGACCGGCTATCTCCGCTACTTCCAAGCGTTGCCGCAGTTTTTCAGTGCCCTCGGCTGAGGGCGAGATTCGACGTCGACGTCGACATCGTCGTCATCCTCCTCGTCGGCGTAGTCGTTGTTTCTTGCTCGGAAGCTCTCTTCTTGGGATCCAATAATCCGAAACTCGTCTTCTCTGAAAATTATCACGGCTGGATTACTCGTTACGTACGAAATGGACGCGTCTAATCGTGAAACTGATCTAATCGAAGCGAAGACGTCGGTCTGGTGTATTCCTCGCGAAATACTCTTTTCCCTGTCTCTCTCTCTCTCTCTCTCTCTCTCTCTATCTTTGACCTCGCCTCGCACAGACAGTTCGCCTTGTAGCCATAGGAGAAAATTTATGGCAAATTGTTTTAACCGTCGGGCCGGTAGCACCTGGTGCACGAAATATACCCTGGGATACCGGGTTGCTTGCAGCAGGCGTGGTCGCGCGGCGGATTTCGCGATGGCTCGGGAGCAACGGCGTGTGTCTCGCCTGTTTTTCGTGCGACGAGCACGCCGGGAGATTTGGTCGACAGCGGGAGGGAAAGGGCCGGGGGCTGTTCCTTTATTAGTCGACTTACACCTGGTATTTTCTATCTATTAAATTCCGAAGCTGCGCAGTTACGCTCGACATGGCCGGAGACGCGGACAATTACGAAGCTGGAAGCCGTAATCCTATTTACCGGCTGGCAAAATTATGATCGTCGTAAAGTTAACGCTAGACGAGCCCCGGAGCAAAGAGAGCATCGCGACGGAAAATCCCGGGAAGAAATGAAGGAAAGCTCGGGTTGCACGAGGACAAAAATACTTTCCGTCTTGTCGGAGAAGAAAGGACCGTACGTTTCGCCACTTTATTACGAGGCTTACGTCGAGTTTCCTACCTATTAACTTTTGTGGACAGAGAGAGGCAGAGAGAGCGGGACGAGGGAACGAAAGAGAGCCCTGCATCCGGCTTCGGCTCCTCTCTCCTCTCTCCTCTCGCCCGCTCTCCTCGTCCCCTTTTCTCTAGCACCGTATCTCGAGGCTGAAACGAGAGCGGGAGAGGAGCAGTTGAAAGGAGAAACAACTGCGAAGGAGAGAAACAAGAGAGGAGAGAAGAAAAACACGGCCGCGGAGAGGAGGCGTTGTTTTTCCTCATTTTTCTCTCGTTATAATGCGGAACAACGGGCGAGTCGTTAAGCGGCGCGGCCGCGGGACAAATAATTATAATTCGCGTAACGTTCGGGGAATTAATGTCGCGCGTACGTTTAAAATTCCGGCACGCATTTGGAACCGGAGCCGGTCGGCGCGGAGCGCGGCGGGGCACGGCGCGAGCGGATCCTAAATGAGCCGGGCAGCGGCGCGAAAACACGGCAATGCGTCTTCGAACGCCATTTTTAATTACGTTGAAACGCGCTTAAACGCGGATGCGCGGAGTTTATAGCGCGCTCGGCCCATTATTTCTGGAACGAGGCAAACTTCATTGTCGTCCGGGAGCGAGAGGCAGAGCGATCCCGGCCGCCGGTTCCATGGCGGAGCATTGTGCGGCCGTCGCGGCGGCGAGAGCGACGCCGCCGTTTCAATTGTCGAGACAAAAAGCCGGATTCCTCGAGAGTCTGCGGAATGTAAAGCTCTGCGACCGGCACGCTGAACGGAGAAAATTGAAACGCTCGGAAGTTCTCGAATGACGAAGATTCTCGAAGAAATTGGAGCAGAAAGCGACGCAGGGATTAAACCGGGGGGACAAAGGGTGCGTTTAGGCCGCGAGACGGAAACAGAGACGGAAGGAGAAGAAAAGAAACGCTCTGCCCGACGCGCCCCTCGTTCCGCGTCCCACGCAAGGGGTGCCAGTGCATCCTGGACCGATACCATTTGGAATATTACGCGAAATTGGCGCGACGACGCTCCGCCGATTTATTCGGCCCACTAAACCGACGTTACCGCTTGATTTACGACGCTTAAGAGGATAAGGAAACGGGGAACTCGCGACTGGCAATGGGAACGAAACGCGCGGGGATGGGGGTAACGGCGAAACTGCGAAACGGGGTGGCTTGTCCATTAGCCAGGGTGGCGTATCGCCGATGGAATGCGTGTTTTCGGGCAAGTAGCGACGTTGCGCCAACCGTGTAACGAGAGTGCGGGACCACACCCTCGCGATGGCCCTTCCGCTTCGTCCTGGATTACGCGGGGAATGTCGGGGAACGATTACGCGGTCCGCTCGTGGGCCGGATGGTGATTCGGTCGTGAAAAGACGTTCGTGGCGACGTGTCTCGAAATACGTATGTAAGGATATACTTTGATCGGCGAATTTAAGGAATACAGGATATTTATTACGAGGTAAAGAGACTTAGGAGTAAAGTACAAACTAAAAGATTAGACTAATAGCTGTACTATGATCACGCAACTCGTTCGCACATCGACTCTTCTTCAAACTTCGTGAAGGACTCGACTATAACCGACTGTCTTTCAAACCTCGTATAGAACTCTCACCGACAGGACTGTCCTAGGACAGCCCTTGGATCTTCATTTAACCCCTTGCACTCTTCAGTCGCCATTTGACAAAATTTCGAAGCTCGATATTAATTAATATGTCAAATTTAAAATAATGCAACATTGTGCGAAATATCGAAATTAAATAATTCTACGTGTTAATTATTATACGATTTCTTATTTATTGCTCAAGAAATATCATCAGTCTTAAGCAGAAAATTTTACAACTCGTACCCTTCTGTAATCAAAAAATTGTACAGTGCAAAGGGTTAAACCTTGCACTCTGTTTTTTCTTTCTCAATCACGCATTTCCTATAGCCTCACCTCGGTGAGTCGCGTACCTTAAACACTTAGGCGTTTTTCGCTCTTCACTTGCATTCCATATAGTCATAAGTATCTCGTTCATCCGATCCTTGCACACGGTCACTTCCACGTGTACTTCGGACATCGCTCTAAACACTGCCCGTCACCAGATAGGCCCAAGTGTTGCTTTGCATTCACTCTCAAACCTAATATTCCTACACGTATATACGCGCGACACGTCCTCGCGTGGGCGCGTGTCCATACCCGCGTGTACGTATTACCACGAGAATTTCGTGGATTAGAGCGAGGAAATGTAAGCCCTACGCGAATGTGTCGAGACTAGAAATGTACCCTTCGAGGGTTACGCGGAATATTAATACCGTCCTCGTCCTCGTCTCGCCGACGCTCGGTGTCGCTCGAGCTTTTTCTCCATCCAGAGACGCCATCTCCGAAATTTATGCTCGTCTTCCACGTTCGGAGCGGGTTCGAGCCTGGTAAAAAGGTACACCGGAATAACGATCTGGCGAGCGGACTCGGAATCCTGGATCCGATTCGCGTTTCAAGCGGGGAGAAAAGAAACCGTGGGGCGGGCACGGGGAATCGAGTTTGAAAGGAAATTCAAATTTTCCCTCGAGCTCGTGGTATACCTGCACTATAGCTAGCTTTCGAGGAACCGCGACGAAGGAACGGGCACATCACCGGGATACTTCGTTAATCCTAATAAGATCTCGGTTTTGGTTTCTCTTAAACGTTTGACCTGTGTCCGACAACTTGGTTTATCGCTTTGCAAGATTTGACGCACTCTTTTAAAACTCTCTTTCCAACACCAAGCGACTCACGCTTGTGCTGGTCACAACCGATTTCCAAGGACTCTGTTTTGGTTGTCAAGGACCACGCTTTTATGCTTTCCTTAACCTACGCTTCACCTCCCTGTAGAGGAGTCACGCAACTTAATTTTGTTATATAGAATAATTTTTCGATTTGCTTCTAGAAGATATAGATCGGTTTACAATTTGTTTTTATTGGCAATAGTCGATTCGCGATTTCTTTTGGTATCCTACACATATTTAGTCTTCTGCCTTCTGACCTCTATCTACTCTACCTTCTTCTTAGCCACTTGCGCTATCAATAAACTCACGGTCGCGGTGTCGCGGGCTACAGTATAACACGCGGTAAGGTGTCACATTGGCGCCGCGAGATACTGTATCGATTCTGAAATATTTCCAAGATACCGATGACACTGTGGGACACCGTGCACTCTGGAACTGTAGCTCGAGAAATGAACGATCTGGTTGTTAGCCGACGTGCAGCCCACCTTACTTTTATTTCTGCGATAAATGCCTATCGACGTGCATGGCACGTCTTTCTAACGCAAGTGATTAACTCTACTTTCTTCTGACTGCCCCGCGCCCTTGCATCCTTACTTAAAGTCAAAACTATCTTTTCATAGACAGGCTTCTCAATCGTTCGACATAGTCACAGACATCCCCCGACAAAGGATTTGGCGCTATCGTTTGTTCTTTTGCCCTGAAGACCTGAGTCAGGCCTGATGCTGTCGTTCGCTATACCGAAAACGTTTTCGTGCACTCCCTTAGAAATAAGACCGCACACCCATTCGTCCCGCTACTACTCTTAACCCCTTGCACTCGACAGGTGAGCTTCTGTCACCATTTCATAAATTTGGAAGATCGATATTAATTAATATATCGAATTTAATGTAATGTAAGTGTACCAAGTATCGAAGTCAAATAATTCTACAATTCTATTATTACACAATTTTGTATTTACTGCTCAAAAAAGTATTGTCAGTTTTTTAGTAGAGAACCTTTGAATTTCTATTCTTCTCTAGCCAAAAAATCGTCGGGTTACTTTGTTAGTTTCCTTCACCGCTCGCCATCTCACAGTTTTGTCGTTTTCGCGTTCCTCCGCGTTCCTCCGCGGTTCATGGACGGCCGGGGAAGATGGCTGAATGTGCAATAAAGTCCGCGAAGGTGGTGGAACGGAAAACGCCCCCGTGACAGGAATGACATCCCGATAGGATTCTCCGTGGAATCGCACCGGTCTCGTTTCCGACCCTCTTTTTCGTCTCGTCCCGTTGTTCTCTCGGCCTCTTTCTCGCTTCGCGGCTGTTCCCGTACCGTCAGCCGTCCCTTTTTCCCTCCTATTGTCTCTGTTTCCACCGTTCGACGGCCCCGACGTCGCGCAGTTGGCACAACCCCATGCAAATGAAATTACCGCCCCACTTTTCCACCGGCGCTCGGAGATCATCGGCCTGGTGGTTGGTCGTCGAGCTATCGTCTCTTTCGTCCCGCGTTATAACGGAGTTCGTCACGCGCGTGGTGGCACGCGTGCACGCGCACTCGCACGCACACGGATGCACGGTGACAGGGCGAACCGAGGAGAAATTCGCAGAGAATCAGGGAGAAAGAGAGAGAGAGGTAGCCGGCGGGATAGCGAACGACAAACTCACACAAAGAGGTAAAAGCTTAACACATCAAATGGAAACACGTATTTGCTCTTCGCCTGTCGCGTGCAAACAACCACGCGTGAACGTGCCTGTAATACGCGCACGAGCGATTTGCCGCGATCTCTCTGCTATCTCTCTATCGACCTTCCCTCTTCCTTCTCGTCGCGACGCTCGAGTTTTGCCGAGTTCTCGTCACGCCGTGTCCTCCTCACGGTTGCGCCTTCCTACGGTTTCCCGTGTCGGTCCACACCGCCCTCTCGCCACCCTCCCGCCGCCGTGATCTGATTAACCCTTGACGAAGGGCGACCCGGCGAAACGCGCGTCCACGAAATGCTCCGGAATTAGTTAGCCTCGAGATAAGACGCTAGCGCATCTCCCATCCGGGTCTAACGTTTGGCTAGCTTTGCCTCCTCCGTTTCTCGCGACGACCCCCCGTTTCTATTCGAAAAATACGCGAAAATCAAAAAATTCATCCACTACTCATCCGCGGGTTCCATCATCCTTTCGTAATTACCCGCGCATCGTCGAAGGGGTTAAACAGGGGTAGACGGGAGCATATTCCAGTTAACGTGGTTGGCCCGGGGGTAGCTCTGGGCCTGGGCCGAGTATCGCGGCATTTTGGCGTTAATTCGAGACAGCCGGAATCGGGGCTGTTGTTTGCCCTATCGTAGGTCGGGGAAGAAGCAGGCATAGAGACGGTCATCTCGGTTCGTTGGTTAACGCTCGTCCGGTCCACCCGGAATGGCGCGAGTCGCCCCGAGGGTCGTAGTCTCTATTAAAGCCGGGCAGTCCTGCGGACCTTGTCAGCGGATCAGAACGCCGAGATCTAGCCTCGAACGGTGGAAGATGGCCCGACTGGTACGATTACGTCGCGACGCGAAATTGCGCGAGTCGGATGGAAGCGTCCGTTTAAAAGGGACCACTATGGGCGAGGGAAACGTTGGTTCTCCGTGTTCCTCTTTTCTTCTCTTTTGTCGCGCGTTTCACGCAAACGAAAGAGAATCGAACGAATGGCAGCCGGGTCACCGATACATTCGTAATAAGCAGGAACCCGGTCCCGGAGTCAAAGGGACGATTGCCGATTGCTCGCCGGCTAAGTGGAACACGGTCAAGTTTGATCCTTTAATGGACAGGATCCCTGGTTCGCGATTAAGCCGCTGCATAATATAGGAACGCGTATTCCCGTTGCTTCCTCGAGGGAGCGTTGAACAGGTTGCTCCTGTTTGTCCGACCTAATCGAGACCGATGGAGCACGGCAGCGTCTCTTTTCTTCGCGCTACACGGATCGGCACTCGACGCCGGTCGAATGGGTCGCAAGTTTAATAACGTTCTCTCTTATCGATAATCGTTCCGATGGCCGGGGTTAACGAGGGGATCGGCGACCGCGTCGGTTGGTCGTCCGATAACCCAGAAATCGACTTCTCGTCCTGGAAATATCCGTTCGGTTACTTTGCGAATAAATTAAAGGCGAAGCCGCGTCGCGTGCTGGTTCGCGATCGATCGAATCCTCGTGCCTCGAACCACCCTCTCCTCTGTCTTTTTCCTCTCGTTTGGTGTTTAATTTCGTCGCAACGACGGAACGAGAGGAAAGAAAAACACGACTCCCGTGACAATTGTACTCGTTCCCTTCCGTAACGCAAGACGCTCCTTTTATCCCTTGCACGGCTCGATTCGCGCGAAACGGATTAAAGTAAGCAGATTCAGCCTGTTGGCCAGAAATCCGTACAACTTCAAAGGAATCTGAGTTGCCTCGTACAGCAGCAGCGTGCGGCTAACGAAGCAGCTTCTCGTTCTCTCTTTCTCTCTCTCTCTGTCTGTCTGTCTCGGGTGATGCTCGACCGGTATCGAAACGTATAGAAGGTTTCAAAGATTCCTGCGTCGGAGATAGCCCGGTTGGTTCGGTGAACGATTAGGTGCTCGTTCGTAGACAAGCTCCTGCGGATTAAGAGGGTAGGTATCGCCGGTAACAAGATTATCCCGAAGAAGAAGCACGAACGGGGGTGAAGGGGCGCAGGGGCGGGGCAGGGTCGAGTGTAGTAGACTGGCACGGGGATGAATGTTGCCGGGAGGGTGGAACCCGCGTGCTCTAGTTGAAGCCCTATCCGTATAGGTGTCTGCCGTAGAAACGAACGCTGATCTCGTTACCGTCTAAAAAACACATCGGGAAAATCCGTGGAAGTGTCGGTGGAAACGGTAAACCCGGCTGCCTCGTCCTGCCTCCGAGGATCGATCTCCGGTTCGTCTAGAATTTAGCTCGTATTTAGCTCGAATTTAGCTCGAATTTAGCTGGAATTTAGCTGGAATTTATCCCGCGGTCGAGAGACCGTTTTCTCGCGACGAGTTTCCATACAGGTCAAACATATACTCGGAAAGTCGAGCTCCCGATAAACCCAGGGCCAAACGAACGCCGACACGGACGCCGCGACGCTACAACTCGCAGGAAGCGGAGAAATTATTTGGCCACCAAGTATCGGGTACCAACGGTGGTAGGATTCAATGAACTCTCCGGGAGAGTTATGACGCGAAAGTTCGAGCTTATCGGGCAAGTTTTTTCGTTTCCACGATTCTTCCGTTCTCGAGATGAATTGCGGAGTTTTTTCCCCGAGATTCCGCGGGCTCGAGAACAGAAGCGCTCCGAGAGGCCGCTTTTATCCGGCAGCTACATAATTTATCCACTGGCCCGATTCGGTTTTAGATTCCCGAGTGGATTAGCGAATTTCGATTATAAACCGCGCGTCGAACATCTCCCGTTCCACCTCTTTACCCTTCCCTTTCGAATAACCCGATCCGATAACGCTGCTTTTTTCCCCGACTAATTTTCTTCCTCGTTTAGCCCATCTCGTTTACTACCCGCCTTTCGTTCTCGTTTTCCCTCTATATCGCGATCGTCCGTCAGCCATTTCGCTCTCTACGATCCTGCGTCGTTAGGTAACACGGCTCTTGCGAACTTTTCGCCGATACGCGGTCCGAAACACACGTTCCACCAGGAGAAACTTCCAACTGCCCCCCCCGAAACGAGAATACGAAGTTTCTCCCCCTCCGTGACTGGGAAAGTTCATATCGGCAAACGGTCTCCGACTGACCCCGAATTGTTCGCGACCGAAACTTCGAATCGACTTCCACCACACGGTCTACCCCGTGTGGAATTTGCATGTACCCGCAGCGACTCTTTTCACCGCGAGAAAAGGGTGTGTTCCCACACCTGCCTCGCGAGCTCTTTATTAAGCGACGCGTTCGCGGCCGCGTCTCCCCGAGCGTCGTCGCCTGAAAGAAGAATTTTTGACGGCTGGCCACTGGGGTGGCAGGCCGGGACTTCCTTTGTGAGAAACACTCGCCTGGTTCCCTCTTATCAAAGGACATTTCGAGACACCGCCTGTTCCAACAGGCGGTTTTTCTGCCCCTGTTTCTTTGATATCCCCGTTACCCGCTCCGCGGAACAATCCGGTCTTTCGTGCCGCCTACCGACGCTCGTTCAGCCACTCGACTGGAGAAGGAAAGGCGGCGCCGGAAGAAACTTCTTACCTGTTCCTCCTTCACGGCCACTTATTATAAACATCGCGCCAGGCGGAAATATCCCGGCGAGCGTTCCAGCCGGCGTTCCATCGAGTTTCCCTTATCGCGTTTCCAGCCTGGATAAGAACGCCTCTGATCTCGCGGAAGAAATCAAAGACGGAACCGTGGAAAAATTCTTCGCGAAAACATTCTTCCGAACGATCTGGAAACGCGATCGTGGCTCGCCTCTCGTTTTTCGCCTCGCCTATTTTCGCCTCGCCTTTTTCGTCTCTGCGTTTTCGCCTCTCGATTTTCCCGTTTCGACGGGATCATAATTTCATCGGAGCGAGCACGGCGCGCCGTTTAAGACGCGACGTCGACCACGCTCCCACGGCTGTTCGTTTTATTCGTCGGCGTTTACAGGAAGCTGGCAACGCGAGGCACGGCGGCTATGGAAAATTGAATAAACTCCGGCAGTGTGGCGCGTTTCGCGCTCGCTTGAAAAGCGTCGACGTTCTTTCCGCGAAATACACCGTCCAGGTCGACATCGCCGTTCCAGCGCGAGAGCTGAGCGTTTCACGGGTAGCTTGAAAGAACAATTATAACTGTCGGTGAATCGGCTTTGTGGACGGCCACTGGTTTGCCCTTTTCCTTTCGCTCGTTTATTCGACGAGCCTTATTCGAACGTCGAACGGGATCGAATCCGGCGATGTTTCGTTTCGGCCAGGAGGAAACGCTGCAATCGAGGAGGGACAGAATTAATTAACAACGGAATAGCTAATTTCCTCGGATTTCAATTGCACGGATTACGGAATACGGACAGGCCGTGGAACGGCGTTTACCGTATTTCAGTAAACACTGCTCGGAGCATCGTTGTTGCCACGGTTAACAGTGCATTACGCTCGAGCATGTGGGACGATGCACGCGTACCGCACCCCGGTGTGCTCGACCTTCGACACTCGCGTACACGCGCGCACACGCGCACCGCCAGCACGTGTAAATACGAAAGGCGTATCGGCCGTAGGCCATTTATAGGTGAGATCGAGAGTGTTACTTCGTCTCTACTTCTCCCTTTATAACCCCTATAACCCGCCATAATTACGATACTGGCTTAGGCGGCCGTAAAGGCGGCACGGAGTAAGTAACGAGCCGAGGGTGCTTGTATCCGCGCCGCTGACAAATATCGACGATAAAGCGCGCTACGATACGATCCTATAACCTTCTCCGCGGAACGCGCAATTATCACCAACTAGCCGACTATCCTCGTTTCATAAATTCCTCTATATCTGCGATCGTCGACCTTCGCGATCCACGCTTCTCGTCGCACCATCCGCCTCGCCCGTGTCTCCGTGCCGCACGGACCGTATTATCCGGCTATTCCCGCGTTAGCTCGCGAAAATGGCGACGCGCGAGATAACACGCTGGATACGCGTGTGTCGCGGCGTAATTGGCTCGCTCGTTTCCCTATCCCCGGTCGCGAGTATACGGGAAAATCGACGCGGTCGTTTGTCCTGGGTGTGTATGGCCGCCGCATACGGAAGAAAATCGTCCCGGCAGATTTCCTCCGGGGGGCGAATCTCGCGAAATATTCACGAGCAAATTACGGGCGGCCGCGGCGCGCTGCATAATCGCCGGGCGCGAAACGTCAGTGATATATCATAAACTATGTGAATTATTAGCGCAGAAACTCGACTCGGTGAATTAACACGCAACGCAGTTATCGTTTTATTGAATTATTCATGCGGGCGAAGCGATAGCGCCGAGGCCGAGGTGTCTCGCCACCCATTCGCCCTGCTCCGCCATGTTATTTAATGCCGAGGTGCCTTTAACAAATTTATCTGACCCCGTGAATTCCATTAGCGCGGCCAGTTGCCTCGCGAGACTCGCGTTAGAAAGCGCTTTACGCTCCCCCCCTGCGATGTCGAAAAATCGCGTGCACCCTGGTCTCGATCGACCTCGACGAGGCCGAGTTTGACGGATACTCGAAGGTTATCTCGATGGAATCCGTGGAAGATTAGAACCGATCGAGAGATGGCCGAAACAAACGAGTACGAGGGCGAAGGGGTGGGTTAAATAAAAGAGCACTTTTCCTTAACGATTGGAAGGCCCGTCCATTAAAATCCTGCTTACTCGCCGAGTGCTCCCGCCATTGTCCTAATTAGTCACGAATTCCTCGAGAGCCACTCGTCCTTTCCCTCTTTCTTCCTCTTTTTTAATCTTCCCGGCCTCCGCGTCCGTCGTCTCGGTCGCGCGTCACCGGCCAGGATATCCTGCCAATTATTTCTTTCCTCCTCGTCTAATAGGTCGGGGACCAAATTGCTACGAATTAAAGGCACGATAATCCGGATGAACTCGAATAACTCGCTCCTCTTCGAGTCTTTGAACTTAAACTGCCTGAAAGTAACTTTCCCCTTCGCGAATCCGAGACGTTGGTAAAGAGAGGAAACCTAGGCCAGAAACTACCGAATTCCGTGCCTTCGTCTTCCTCTTTGCTTTTCCCTCTTTTCCATCCTTTCCTTCTGCCGCGCTTCTTTTCACCTCCCCTTTGCCTGTTGGCTTTTGAGCTGCCGGTCGAAGGCTGCTGCACAGACGTTCGTTTCGACGTTTCGTCGCGACCTTCGTTCACGGTTCCCTTAAATCCCATTCAGCCGGGTTTCACGAGCCCACCGGTGCATTCCGCTCTCGTAAATGTCTCTATCATCCGGGTATCGCTTTATGCCTTTATACCTTTATCTCGCGTCTCTGGACGCTTGCTCCTGCGAGTCGTCGCCGCGCCGTTAAAGCCCGCTTCTAACAGCGACTTACGAGACCCGTCGGCTTATGACGGCTGTTCCATCCGAGGGGTCTAACCATCCGCCTACTAAGTGTCTTTTAACTATTTTCGTAAATGGATTTACGGGTGAAACGACGCGTTACCCGTCGCCTCGATATCGGAAGTGATTGTCCGCCGTCTTCCCTTATCTCGTTTCCACCCTCCGCCATGTTTCCCGCACCCTTTTATTCGCCCGACTCCGGGTAATATCTCGCGGAAGAGCAGCAATAACCCGCGCTCATTTCCACCGGTTACTTATAGCTCTTTTTCGCCGCGCCGCCGATCGTATCCTCGCCATTCGATCTCTTCCAGCTTCCCTTTATTCTCCGCGCTGAAAATGGCGCGTTGCGACACGCGACGCGAGAAAGGATTACGCGACAACGCGACCGTGAAGATCGGGAGTGGAAGGCAGGGCTGAAAGGAGAGGTTAAGAGCGACAACCAGAAGCGGAAGCGCGTAGCTCGCATTGAGAAGCAAACGCTAACGACGACGTCCCCGTGAAAACGGAAGCCGGAGAGACACACGCGGCACTCGTATCTCGCGATTCGCGAAAATTCGCCGAGCTGTCCGCGTCTGGCGACGCCTTGGAACAAAGCGGCAGACGCCACTGCCGCGTGACAGCTCGCGGATATTAAACTGCGGAGCAAGGGAACGCGAAAAATTGCCGGGCCATAGCGGCAGACGCGAGACTTCCGTCGTATTTCACCGGGGACGTTTCACGCATCGGATCTTCCCGACGTGCAACGTAAATAACTGCTACCGTAACGCAGCACGCGTGGCATGAATCTCGAGTTTACGCGGCTCCTCCGCTTCGAAATCGCACGCTCGAAATTATTGCGCGTGATTCGGGGTGAGGAATAACGCTTTGTCTTGCCCGTAGATGGATACGGACGTCGAAACGACTCGTTTTATTGGACTTTCCGTTCTCGCATTCGCGAAAAACGCGCAATTGGTCCTGGCAAGGGAAGACGCGTACCGTCTGGTTTAGATTATCCCATTCGTCTTGGGCTGGGAAAAATCGTGGAATTAATTTTGCAGAAAATCTCGAGACACCTGCGATTCTATGCTCGAGAAAGGAACACCTGTTCGTTCCACCTGTACCGTCTCGTTCTCCGTCCCCCGGACTCGTAATCCGAGCAAAGAAGGGCGAAAGATACTCCGGAATTAGCCAAGAGTCCGCCCCGAAAACGCCTCGACCCTCCTACCCTTCCATATACTTTACGTTCCGCGACCCTGCTCGTCGTCTATTTATCCTACCATCCCTCGTTTCCCTCGCGAGAACGGTCTTCAAACATTTTCTTCTCGATCGTTTCCTTCTCGGCCATTCCTCGAGTACTTACCTCACCCCTCGATCTCTCATCTTCCTCTTTCTTGCGGCCACCCTCGTCGCAAGGTCGCCGTGGTCGTCGAGGTTAATCGCTAAGAAAAAGAGGTCCACGGTGCTTCAGTTGAAATATTGAAATATCAGCACGGGGTGGATCGCGGGAACGTTGAAGTATATTAATTCGAGCTAATTAATTACCGGCTGGCAACGGCGCAGCGCGCTCTTACAACGCGCCGTCTGTACTTATCGGAAATAATTAATCGCCTCGCAGACGATAGCAAGCCGCGAAGTAACCGTTTCGCCGCGGCTGTGCCATCGTATAAAATTTTCAACGATTAATTACGGGAAAATTAATGCGACCGATTGTTATTTGCCCGACGTAATATCTGCCTCGTCGAGCTCTCCCGCCCCTGCATCGGCCGGTCGGGGCAACCCCAACGTTGGTACAGCGCGCGCACTCGGTGCATTCAATTCCGAAAATTCGTTTTTAATCGCCCGGAACGACGCGACGCCGGCGTCGGGCACCACCGGCTCGTAACGACGCGGGCATTCTTGTCGCGCTGTAAATTCGTCGCATCGCGTTTCAGCCGCGATTACATTTTTAATTACGCGTGACCGTTCCGCGAGCGTCCCGGGGAACCGTGTTACCGTCGCGTTATAAGGAAATACGAGGCATAAGTATTCCCGTTGCCACGACCGGCCAGCAGTAAATTATAAAAAAGGAAGAGGACCGGGGGCGAAAGGGGCGAGGCTTGGTGCGGGGAGAAAGAAAGATCTCCGGATAAATTTACGAGGAACGCCGCGAGCTCGTAGACAAGTGGCGCGTCCACCTCGTAAAATCTATGCCTCCCCATCTCTCCTCCTTCCCCCTCCTTCCCTTTTCACCCTTTCCGCTCCTCCGCTTCCAAGTTCTCTCTATTTTCGACGAGCATAAAGTCCACGGTGGACCAGCGGGGCGCGTTTACAACCCTCGGACTCGAAAGCCAAAGCGAGTGTGCGTGCACGTTGATTAACCCCCTTGTAATTCCACCCTCGTAGTTACGTTAACGCCACGTACCACCCCCACCGTGGCCCTCTTTCGTCCTCCTTTCACCCTCCTTTCGCCGCGCGAGTGTACACCGCGGTAGTTACCGACCGGCTTTTTCGCTCTTCCCAACCCTCTCCGTGCTCGTTCCGCGTTAAACGCGCCGATTTTTCTCCCCTCTGTCATCCCGACCGCCTCGCGTCCTTGATCGGACGAAACCACGCAGGCGATCGCATCCTCGTCGATCATGCCCTCGCTCGCCGCTTTTCCCACCGACTCGCAACTCCCGTTGGGGTAGAAAATCGGGGGCCGACCTGGCCCGTCTCCGTTTAGGCTCGTCCACGTCGACGTTGGACGATCAATGGCGCCCGTTCCGCGTCGAAAGTGGCAAATCGAGGCAGGCAAACAAGTTTCTTCACCGTGTTCCATCGCGAATTTCAACCCGGTCTATTAATTAACGAGTCCGCTGCATCGCGTTTGCATATCGTTCGTATTTTATTTATCACCCTAGTCTCCCTCTCGCGCACGCGCGCGCGAGATAGGCGCGACCGCGTGCCGGGCCAACGTCTCCGCGATACATGGCAATTTCACGAGCGCGCATAATTCTCCATAATGCGCGAAGTTCGTTTTTCTCCGGCGGAACAGGGGCGAACAGCGTTAAGAGAGACTTACGCGGTGGCCGGAACACGTAGCGAGAATACGCGTGCAAGCTCATTACCGCGGGCTATTTATGTATTCCGGCGCGATTATTATCGCGACGCGATTTATGAAGGTTCGCGCGGGGAACGGATAATTTGCGAGACGACGCTGTTTCGCCTTTCACGCCGGATACACGGCTGCTTTGGGTAGCCTTGTCCCTCGGTTCCCTCGCCACTTTCCTTGGCAGAGCTTTCGACGACGCGACGTTGCGCAACAACGTCGTCGCAACTTCTCGCGTGTGTGCACACGGCGTGGCCGTGGTGATGGATCGCGTTCCACTTGGAAACGCTTTGGAAAGCGAGGCTGTTAGCGTTCCATCGCGAGGACGCTGCGAGGAGCGGCGACTATCGTGGTCTGCAGGCGTGCGAGCAGCTTCGGCACCGCATAACCGTCGATCGATCGAGAAACGTAAAGCCGTTTCGTGACTGGCCGCGGGAAACTCGCCGCTTTTCGTTCGCCCTTATTGGCGGCTGGCGAACAGCCAGCGAATCTTCTCCGCAATTTCTTTCCCGGCTCAGGACCAAAGACACATAGTCCGTAAGTCAATTATAAGGTGAGAAAACGGGGACAGCCGGGGGCGGATGGGGCGCAATAACGGGGCTGAACGATATAAAAGAAGCCGCGGCTTCGTGACGTAGTTACGGAAGCTTCCTCGGGGGTTTGCCAGCGAGTATTGTCTTTGACTCTTTTCGACCGGCCGGGGGGTGTAAACGGGGGGTGTAAGCGACTTTATGAAATTCTGGGAGGTGCCATTGATTTCGTTTCGTCTCGCGATCCTTTCGAGATAAACTGCCGGAATAGAGGAGGTAATTATCGAGTGCTGGAAGCTTTTCGGTGCCTGCCGAAAGCCTTTCGTCTTTCTCGCAGATTTTTCTGCCGCTCTGCGGCGCCTGGCCAGGCCCCGGCGATACGAACGTATCGTCGTCAGTGTCCGTGACTTTATAGCGTGACACGAGGAGAGGTACAATACAGAGGGATATATAAAACAGTCAAGAACACGTATAAAATCGTTCGACCCTGACGCCATTGATTTCAGCCTCTCGAAAGCATTCGGCGAAATATCGGAAAGCCGTACTTGGCTACCGGTGAAAACCACTAAAGCCTCGCCTACTTCCCCATCAACTGGCGATTCGCCAGCGATACGTCCCGGCGATTTCCAGGATTGTTCGTACCCGACGAAAGCCTGGAAGGGTGAAAGGCAGCGGAAGGAGAATGGGCCGGGATCAATTAAAAGACGCGAAAAGGAGAATTTACGGAAACGCGGAAGAGAAATGGCCGGCCATGAAAAAGCATCGGAAGGGTTACGGGCTGGAAGAACTAAACGACTAGCAGCTAATATCGCGAGAAATACTGTTATTGCCGCTAATATTTCGCGAAAACTCGCAGCAACCGAGTCTGCCCGCCGCGCCGGAGGGAAATCTCCTTACAACCCCTTCCATCGCCAAAGGATTGCGAGCGATACCGGCGTCCATATTGCACCTCGTTTCACCTCTAATGCGTGCTTCCCGTTCGCGCAACGAGAACAGACAATTCTCCCCGGATTAAACGGAGTACGAACGGGCGAGAACGGACGAGGCTACCTTCTCGCCCCTGTTTCTGCAAATTTTCCACCATTTTCTCGAACCGTTCGACGCCTGTCTATAATTCGAAATGACGAATTTAATTTTTCCCTCTCGAAGTTAACTCTTTACACTCGAGAGGCGCCTCTCAGTCGCAATTTAATTAGATTCTAAAGATGATTGTTAATTAATACAGGTGACTTTGACGAATTTAATTTTTCCCTCTCGAAGTTAACTCTTTACACTCGAGAGGCGCCTCTCAGTCGCCATTTAATTAGATTCTAAAGATGATTGTTAATTAATACAGGTGACCCTCCTATAACACGGTAGACAGGTTCCTAGAAAATGCCGTGTTGTGTGAAACCGTGTTGTATGAGAACCAGAGCCAGTACGAAGAGGGGGGTTACGTTTCGAAAACTTACTAAAAACGAATTTCTTTTTTATTTCTACATAAACAACTTAATTTTTCTTAAAAATATAAACGTATGTACAACACAAATCAAAGCAAAAACAAAAATATTATTTTAATTTAACGCAACTTTAATTTAATAAATTTCTTCGTCGTCGCTGCTCATATAGAAGTATAGTGTTGTATAAAGATTTCTGCAATTTTCTTATCGTGTTAGAGCGAAACCGTGTTATAGGATGCCGTGTTGTAGGGGGGCTACCTGTATATCAAATTTACAATTACCCAACGATGAGTGGAATATCGAAGAAGAATAATTCTGCGTCTTAAATTGCGTACGATTTCTTATTTACCGTTTTAGAAATATCGTCGACCTTATGGCAGAAAGTCTTCGAATTACTATTTTCCTGTAACGAAAACTTTCGTTCACGTTTTCTCGTAATTTCCGATAACGGATCGTTGTCGTAGAACCGTATTGCCGATTCGTCGAATATCGAGTACGAATTTATATTTTTCCATTCTTCTACGAATTTCCTTTTCTTCTATACTCCCTTCCTGCTTTTCGAAAAATATTCCTCTGACCGGCTAGTCGAATATCGACGGCGTGGCTTTGTAGCAGGCTATCGACGCACCTTTTTCGATCACCGGCTAATATCGTTGGAGATGCCATTATTGCCGCTGATATTTCCCGACAAGTTGCAACGCCTCGGGAAATCTCCTTGTAACTGGTTCCGCGCTGGTGGAAAGGTTTCGAACGATACCAGCTCGGCTCCGCCACTTTTCCACGTAATTCGCGTCGACTCTTGTTCCCGGCCGGGAAATTCCGCTGCGAAGATCCGGAGGGAGAATATTTTTCCGTCGAATTATCGTCGTCTCGCGACAGAAATTTTCCACGCAGCCGTCTGGCTTTTAAACGTCGCGCTCGCGGGGACAACGCGAAATTCGCTGGAAGTCGCCGTTATCTCGATGCGATTTTCTCCATTTTCCCGATTTTTACTCGCAATTTTTCCAGAACTCTTGGCGAACGCTTTCAGGCGAATTCCACGCGAGCGGAACGCGAGGGACTACGCTTCTCGACGCGCGTCGTTAGTCTCTGGCGCCGTTAATCGAGAAGTTTCTTTCCCCGAGACTCGAACTTGCTTCTCTCGCGAACAGCCGGAACCGCGATAAACTCTACGGTTTACCACCGAGGCGAACTCACCCTCGCGAAACGCTTAAAAGGTTCCGGCGACGCGCGCGTTTTACGCGGCGACGGAAGTGAAGCGTCATTACCGGGGACACCGACCGCCCGTTTCGCGAACTTGCGGAAACGTCGCGGTCTCGCCGGTGTTATCGCCATTCACACCCGTGAACAATCGAATTACGATTGTATCGTCGGTTTACGCGTGCAACAGGGCCGGCCGAACGTGGCGGCGATCCCGGGCGTTTAATACGCGATGCAACGGCGTTGAAGTAACGTGTACGAGATAATGAAAGCCTCGTTCCCGGCAGCTGTAATCCCGGATAGTTTCTTCGTCGAAGCGGCGTACCACGCGCGTTTCCCCTGTAATCCCGTAATCCACCCGGTCCCAGGGTCTATTACGTTCTCTTTACATAATCTATACGATCGCCCGTGTCGCGAGGATACGGCCGTAAACAAACGGCCGATACGTGTACGAAATGCGTTGTTGCGGGCTTTATCGGTCGTTCGGTCGGGGTGGCGCTTTCGGAACGGCGGAAATTATTTCCCGAGCGAAATTGATCGTGCGGGAAAATTCTGCGGGGGCATCGGAGGAACGATTCGACGCGTCTCGCAGCCGGGGGGAGGGGTGGTGGACGGAGTCGATAAAACCGGTGGTGTCGTAAACGTAACGCTGCGGGAAAAGTCGGTGCCCTCGTAGTTAAGAGGATTAGTCGAGATGCCATTGCACGGGGCCTGCGAACGGGGGTGCTGGTAAAAATTTCACCGGAAACCGGCGCAATATCGGTTTTACGGTCGCACTGTAAAACCGAAAGATGTATCTAAGCCGCTTGTACGACGCGTACGTGCTGTCCGATGGACGTTAAGGGGTTAAGGCACGCGAGAAAGCAGCCGGGATCCGGCTTCCGTATCAGCGTACTCGGAAGCACCTTGCTTCCACGCGATATCGATGACTTTTCGTCCAAATGCGCCATCCACCGATCTCCTATAACGAACATCGAAACGCGTACGTGCTGAGATCGATCGTTAACCGAACGTGCAACTTTGACGCGGTATAAAATTTCCACCCGTGGAATATAGCTGGAAAATAGCTAACCGGTTCTTCCAGACCGTTATTTAACCGAATAATAAGGCTTGAAAGTCGCGACGTTGAAGGTGCGCGCGTACTCGCACGCTGGCCGGGCTTAATGCGCGACAGGGGGAAAGTACTGCAGGATTTCGGTACATAAAAGGTTAAAGGCGAGTTGATTTATGGCGCACGGGGGTCTTAGGTGAAAAACGGCGATCGAAAGCACGGGGTGGAAGTATCCAGCTCCGCCGGCGCGGTGCGAAATGGCTCGATCTCGTGCCGCTTAAGTACATGTGCCAACACGATTCCCCGTGAACCGAGCACGATCCGAAATGGAGGACCGCGACCGCAGAGCGTGGTAAAGCTCCTAGATCGTGGCACGAGCACGCAGCCTTTCTCTCGCTCGCGCGTTACGGTTGCAGCGCGCCGGAGATTTATCGGATCTCGTCGCTCTCCCGATTCCTCGAATTTTCCCTATCACCGGGAGCACTCGTTTCGAACGAGGCTTTGCCGCGATTCCCTGGAGAAAATCTCCCGCGTACTTTCCGACCGAATATCCAAAAGTTGGCACGGCGCTCGTTTCTGGGAATCGGGCCGCGCGGAATTACCGCGATCGCAGCGCCGCCACGGTGCACGGGAAAAAAATGATCACCAAACTTGGGTTATTACCGCGGCACCGAGTTTAATCTAAATGCGAATCTAACGAGGACCAGAACTCCGCGCGCTGGTGAAACGGCGCAAACTCCGAGCCGTCGCCCCGCGATTCTGCCTATCTCGTTTACGCGCCTCCGCGCGAGTGTTGGAGCAGACGAGGACAGCTTCTGTCTCGTCGTCGGCGCGTATACCAGTTTCTGATAACCGGCGCGACCTTTCGAACTTTCCAGACTATCTTGTAATTGCACGAATTCGCGCAACTTTCGCGCCGTCGTTGGAGAGCCGAACGATTCCCGAAGCCGAAGACGCGTAAATAAAAAAGGAGAAAACGGCTGGCGTTTCCAGACCGACGGATATTTCTCCTCGCTGTTGCATCGTAATTCACGCTTTATCGCCGCGTGTAACGGCGAATTACTGCCCTCCGGAGTATACCTTCCGCTGAAGAGGATGCTGGTTAAATTATTCAGCGAGGGAGCTAGCTGGTATGGGCGAGAGGTTAAAAGAGGAAGTAGCCTACGAGACGTTCCCGCGATATTCTTTGTTCCATCGTGCCGAGTGCTGAAGGAACGTTCTTTCGTTTCCACGATTCTCTCTCTCTCTCTCTCTCTCTCCCTCTCTACCCGTGCCACGATCTTCGATCCGTGAGCCACGGCGGACCGTCGTTAATTATTTTGCGTACAACGGTCCGTCCTTGAAATATCGATTCGCATCCGGCGGGTACTTCGAACGGTTTCAAGATGGCGGTTGACGAACGAAGCAGGCCAGAAGACGCAGCCAAATTAGATTACCTCTCCGTCCTGGATTCTAGAATGTCTCTGCTCTCGCTCTTTTCTGCCTGTCGTCGCCGAGAGAACACGAAGACAGGCAAACTTGGATTTCTGACTTACGTTGAAACGCAGCCGCGCTTTACCTCGGCGCTCGCATACATTTGCATAATTCGTCTTAATAGCGATCGGGTGGAATGCTTCAACGGCGACTCCCTTCTCCGTGACGGTTCATCGGACGACGGGGGAGGAAAAATTTTTTCACAGGCGTATATTAAACTGTGGGATGCCTCGCGAGATTTTCATTAGATTTCGACGGTGACGTCTACGTCGAATTTACTTCGCGGGGGTGACTATCTCTACGCCGAGGATCGTTACCCCCCTTTCCGATTCCCGATCTCGACTTCACGTTGAAACACCTGCCAATCGGGACTATCTGGCACGCGAAACGCGGCTGAAACGCGTAGCCGAGACAAGAGAACCAGTTAAATCGATAGCTCGAGTCGACGTTAGCGCGACGCCTATATGGCTTAGTGCCAGGCCCGGTCACTTCTGTTTTGTTGCAGTTTTTAGCACTGCCTGTACACACACGGTCTTACACACGGTCTTACACACGGACAGGCGCCACCCCCGTGGCTCTTTTTCCCGCCGTTCCACGTCGTTCTCTCAGCGACTAAGCTCGCGAGCGGCTATTTTTACGGGTCACCCCTGAATCGAACGAGTGACGGAGCACCTGTCGCTGTCACGAAGAAACCCGTTTTGTCAGAGTCGCGAAAAACCTTCCCGCTGAATTCCAGCTACCCAAATTCCTCGCACGAGAACCCTTCCAACCCTCCGTGTCGCGACTCCTCTCTGGAAACACGAGCAGCACAATGGGCAGCGAGGTATCGTACGAGGGATATTCAATTTTTAATTTCCCGCCGCTTCGTCGTCAACTGCCAAGCCCGAGGAAGAAATATTCAGCAAAGAATCTCGAAAAATCGAGATTCGGGAATCGAGGAACGTAGCGAATTCGTAGAAAATTGGACGCCATTTTGAGAAGAGATTCCCGGTGGCAAGGTCACGTAGATAATTCCTCGCGAATCAGGCTGTCACTTATTCCTATTCTTTTTACATTCCT
>NW_016908244.1:2798-32970 GCF_001483705.2 Eufriesea mexicana | reverse complement strand
CCTGCTTTACCTACGGGAAGATCTTAACCACCGAGCCTGTAGTCCTTTCAGGGAAAAGGGTCGGCGTTTGGTCAGACACGCGCGTCTTCCGTTCTCCTGTCAAACGCTCGGGAATAATCAACGAACGTTCGATTGGACGGGATTGAAATTTTCGTTGGAAGAGATCGAACGTGCTCGACGGTTAGCCCATCGCGTCGGTTTTATTAAAAAACAGTTACCAGGACGTTTCGGGCGCCGCGTGCACGCGGAACGGGAATGATGTATCGTCGGGCAGCGGTCGGCGGACTCGACGTAAATCATCGACGAGTCACTGCAGCGAAGCCCGTCGAGCCATCGTCGACTATCGATCGCAATTATTCGGTAATAATACCGTACGTCACGATCGATTCTCTTTCCGCGACCGATTGCAGTCGATCGACGGCCGATGGGGTCGCGGGAAAGCGTTTTGACGAGCGAAGGAGAACGCGTCGGGACGCGTGATCCGACGCGAGACTTTATCGGTCCATCCGGTGCGAAGGTTGAACGGCATCGAGAAGCCCGATAAGACCGCGCGGAAGGGTGGACGCGGGTGGCGAGAACAGGCGGGGTTGGAGACCAGTCGGAGGCGGCACGGCACGGCTAATAGCGTTTAAGGGTTGCGTGCGGCGCCGTAGGTGAATGGCGCCACGACGTCTAAGCGCCAACGGGCAAAGCGTTTCCAAAGTATACGCGGTTCGATCGGTGGAATAGAACCGGGAACGCTGGTCGACGCGCGCGCGGTTCTTCGAAAAGGGGAGGGAAAAAATAGGCATAAGCATCCTTCTGTGAAGCCAATCTACCTAACCATCCAGAGCCACGTACCACGTCCCTGGGAAACGCTATCGCGAGAGTCGAGCGAGAAAAGGGCGGAAAGGCCAATTGCCCTCGAACGAGATTGTTCGTAGCTTGTTCGACGAAAATGAACGGGGGAGCGGAGAAGAGTGGCTGCGGAGGGGAACAGGCGGAAGCTCTTGTTCTTCGATTCTTTCCTTTCTCTTCTTTTTTTTTTTTCTTTTTTCTTTTATTTTCTTTTTTCTTTTTTCATTCCTGTTGACTTTCGCCTCGAGCGACGTAGAGGGTAGCGGAGATACGCGCGACGGATAGTCCTCGAGCTATTGCACCGTTTGCATCCGATCCCCCGTCCCGAATAATCCCGACGTATACGCGTCGGAATTTTCACAGCACGAGGAGAATAAATTTGTCTTTCGAAGGTTTCTTTAACGATCGCTCGAGAGACGCCACTTTCGGCCACTTTCGGATATTCGCGGTACGCGAGGTGGCGCGCGCGAGGATCGATGCCGGGCGTCGAATGGAAATTCAACGACGGGGGTGAAGGCGGTGTCAGGCGCCATTACCCGAAAAAATCTTGACCTTTTCGAAGGGCCGACAGCATTTTCGGTGCGCCGTAAAGCCTAACGGCCGGTTTTGAAATTGCCCCGGCCTTTTTTCGCCATAACGAGACACGGTGCTTGGTTCTTCGCACCCCATTCTCTATGGGCTCCCGTGCGAGAGACATTTAAGGCCGTAACTTCATTGTTATGGGGGTAAAGGAAAAAGCAACGGCGGGCAGCATCGACGCCCGCCCCGCAGCATAATCGCGAGACCGGGCTCGAATAAACGTTGAATTCCGTGAAAGGGTGACCATGGGGCGAGAATCGCTTTATTTCTCGGCCCGTGAAGAATCTTATCGCGGTGAACCGTGAACGAGAAGAATGGAACGCGCGCCGCCAAGGATTTCTCCGTTGCTATTTTGGATTATGTACCGTGAAATATAACGCCTCGGCGAGAGCCATTCCGTTACTCCGTTCCGGAACAAACAACCGCGCAACCACGTTCCCCAGTTCCCTTTTCTTCTCGCGTTCTTCGTCGTCGAGTTACCCCAACGTCTACCTCGATCTTCCGGGTCGACCCTCGATCGACGACGTCGGATATTTAAATTAACAACGCGAACGACGATCGACTCGATGCGGTTAAAAAATGGCTACCGACACAGAGACGTAGGGCTCGTCGTCTGCGTGGACTCGGTCAATCGCCCTCGGTACTTACGAGATACGTGACCCCGCGATTCCGAACGACGACGGAACGTGGCAGAAGAGGTTGCTCTACGCTCGTGAAAGTTAATATTCCGTAGGAAGGACTTACGTAAGGATGTCGACGGAGATAGATAGAGAGAGAGAGAGAGAGAGAGAGAGAGTGATAGCTAGAGGGTGAAGGGGCCAGAGAAAGGAAGAAAGAAGGAAGGAAAAGAGAGGGAAAAAAACGAAGGAGAGGTACTCGTCGGTGGTAAAGAGCCCCTTCACCCCCTAGACTTCACCTAGACTCGGCCGAGGAATCGATAGGGTGACTCATCGAGGGGCGGTGACGGAGTTCTCTCCCTCCCTTATTCCCTGTCCTCCTTGTTCAGCCTTCCCACGCCCTTCCCGTTCTCTTTCCACCACCTTGCTTCCGGTTCTAACGCCGAAAGCGTGTCCAAACTTTCAAACTCTCGCGTACGGCCTCCGTTCCGCTTCGTCTTCCTCTTTCCTCCGTACACTGCTCTTCCACCTCACCACCGGCGAAATAACGAAATGCACTATTCGCAGGCCTCGCGTTCGCATTCGCTCGTCCGCGGAATTCGCTGACTCGGCGGTGGCTTAGAAAGTTGCGAAAAGGGAGCTACTCGTTTCCGCCTCGCGTCGTTTCCTCCGCAGTGCGGTCTCGTAACCAAGTTCCAAACGTCGATTCGATGCCACGAACTCGCCCGTGAATTTGGCCACGAATTTGGCCACGTTCGAACCGTGCCCTGTCCTCCCCTGTTTCCTTATCCCCACCCCCTGTCCTCCTTTCTCACCGCTCGTTTCTCATTTTATTCTTCGAAAGTAGCGCGAGCGACACGGATGCCATAAGTGTAAAGTTCTGGCAGTTCGGTTACTCTTCCGTGGTTGGTCCGAGGAAAAGTTTCGCGTCGCGAAATAACGAGATCCGTGGCAAAAGACCGCAGCAGCTGCAACCCGCGACTGCGACTGCACGAGCATGCGGCAAAACGACCACGTCGCTGGCCAATTCCTCGCACACCCTCCTGCTGAGTCATCCACGCCGTTCTCGGCCCGTGAAGAATCTTATCGCGGTGAACCGTGAACGAGAAGAATGGAACGCGCGCCGCCAAGGATTTCTCCGTTGCTATTTTGGATTATGTACCGTGAAATATAACGCCTCGGCGAGAGCCATTCCGTTACTCCGTTCCGGAACAAACAACCGCGCAACCACGTTCCCCAGTTCCCTTTTCTTCTCGCGTTCTTCGTCGTCGAGTTACCCCAACGTCTACCTCGATCTTCCGGGTCGACCCTCGATCGACGACGTCGGATATTTAAATTAACAACGCGAACGACGATCGACTCGATGCGGTTAAAAAATGGCTACCGACACAGAGACGTAGGGCTCGTCGTCTGCGTGGACTCGGTCAATCGCCCTCGGTACTTACGAGATACGTGACCCCGCGATTCCGAACGACGACGGAACGTGGCAGAAGAGGTTGCTCTACGCTCGTGAAAGTTAATATTCCGTAGGAAGGACTTACGTAAGGATGTCGACGGAGATAGATAGAGAGAGAGAGAGAGAGAGAGAGAGAGTGATAGCTAGAGGGTGAAGGGGCCAGAGAAAGGAAGAAAGAAGGAAGGAAAAGAGAGGGAAAAAAACGAAGGAGAGGTACTCGTCGGTGGTAAAGAGCCCCTTCACCCCCTAGACTTCACCTAGACTCGGCCGAGGAATCGATAGGGTGACTCATCGAGGGGCGGTGACGGAGTTCTCTCCCTCCCTTATTCCCTGTCCTCCTTGTTCAGCCTTCCCACGCCCTTCCCGTTCTCTTTCCACCACCTTGCTTCCGGTTCTAACGCCGAAAGCGTGTCCAAACTTTCAAACTCTCGCGTACGGCCTCCGTTCCGCTTCGTCTTCCTCTTTCCTCCGTACACTGCTCTTCCACCTCACCACCGGCGAAATAACGAAATGCACTATTCGCAGGCCTCGCGTTCGCATTCGCTCGTCCGCGGAATTCGCTGACTCGGCGGTGGCTTAGAAAGTTGCGAAAAGGGAGCTACTCGTTTCCGCCTCGCGTCGTTTCCTCCGCAGTGCGGTCTCGTAACCAAGTTCCAAACGTCGATTCGATGCCACGAACTCGCCCGTGAATTTGGCCACGAATTTGGCCACGTTCGAACCGTGCCCTGTCCTCCCCTGTTTCCTTATCCCCACCCCCTGTCCTCCTTTCTCACCGCTCGTTTCTCATTTTATTCTTCGAAAGTAGCGCGAGCGACACGGATGCCATAAGTGTAAAGTTCTGGCAGTTCGGTTACTCTTCCGTGGTTGGTCCGAGGAAAAGTTTCGCGTCGCGAAATAACGAGATCCGTGGCAAAAGACCGCAGCAGCTGCAACCCGCGACTGCGACTGCACGAGCATGCGGCAAAACGACCACGTCGCTGGCCAATTCCTCGCACACCCTCCTGCTGAGTCATCCACGCCGTCCTTCCCGGGAATTAACGAAATCTTAAACCCCCTGCTCGTTCTTACCTACTACGAATCACGCTACCCTCTGCGCCCCTTCGATCGCTGAATAATTAACCGTTCAGAGCTCGCGGCCGGATCACGCGGCTAAAATATTCGCCCGAAGAAGTTAATGGAATCTAAACGAGCGTTCTTCTATCGCCAACAATTACCACGAGTCCGTCCTTTTTGCTAAACCAACGCTCGCCCTTTCTTGCCGGCTTCGCCGCCGTAAAGTCCACCCAAACTTTCCGCTATACCTTCCGCGCTCGAAACTTGCAGATTTTCTCTCTCGCCCTCTTCGACCCTTCTTCGACGCTCCTTCCACGCTTCCGCCTGCTCCTTTTCAGCTCCTTCCGACCTTCTCTTCCGCGCGGAATAACGAGATGCACTCGCCGCGAGCGGACCTTGCCCGCTTCGCCGCCACGTGTAACGAGCACGCGACCGCACGGCCAATTTGCTACCCCTGACTCTGCCGCCCTTTCGCTGATTCATCCGGACTTCCCCTCGAATCCAGCGACTTTCGTCGAATTCCACGCGATCGTTACCGACTCGAGCACCTGGAAAAATTAATCGAGCCCGGTCCCTTCGCTCTTCGATCCGCGTCGCTACCACCGGTCGAACGCGTCGCTTTGTACCTTTGAATCCGACGATTGGCAGATTTTAGACGTGGCGGCTCGTGAAATCGACTAACGGGGAAGATTCATGGCCGCTCGAGTACCGGTGACAAATGAAGAGAGAGAGAGAAAGAGAGAGAACCGATTACCCTTTTGTTCGTGACGGAAATATGACTGCGGTGGATGGTCGATGAAACCCGCGAGGGTCGCGACAAACGTCGAATTAGCCGAAAGAGGTAGCAGCGTCAAAGGGTCGTCGCGGAAACAAGTTTCGTTCGCGCCATTCCATCGGTTAATTACCTCTCCTGTCGATGGTCCCATTGTTCCCGCAGGCCGTTGCAAGAGTCGAAGATTCGCGGCCGGGTGATGAATCGTCTTTGATCGATAGATCGGTAGATCGGTTCGCAATCGTTCGTGCACGATTAGTTCCTGCTTTCGCCGTTTGCGTGCACTGTCTGGCCTGGCCCACTGTGACGCGAGTCGAAATTCCATGCTGGGACAGAGTGTAAACGCGACGCACGGGTGTGGCGTTGGCGTCTGCCGGGGTGTTTTTGAGAAACGTCTCTGGCCGAAGGCTCGCCGCGTCCCTTTGACCGAAAGAAGCTCGAGCTCTCGAAGCACGGGGCTTAAAGCTCGCGGTTGAATCAATACCGGGAACAGGAGGGAGATAGGTAGACGGCAGAAGAGATAGGAGTGTCAAGGATAGAAGAAAGGAAGGAAGGAAGGAAGGGACAAAGGAGGCCAAGGAGATTCGTCTTAGACACCCACACACGCGCGCGCGTGTACACGTACACAGAGACAGGTACACGCGTTCCTCGGGGCTGTTCTCTATGTACAACGGGCGTGTATTTACACGGTGTATATGCCGATAGCTTGTCGATAAGTACACGGCGATTCTTGGCAACGTTTCACGATTATCGGCCGAGATTTTTTTAACGATATGACCGGCGTCACGTCGGCATGGATGCGTTCTGTCGATTTCTGTACAACGTACTTCTAGCGACTGCCGTCTTGCTAAGGAGCATCAGTGAGTAGAGTAATCGTACCGTGCTAAGTATAGTAACGTTCGTCACGATCATCGGTGTCTCTCTATCTCTGTGTCACGCGCTTCAGACCTCGCGTCTCTACGCTTTCCGACTTTCAGCCTCCACGGACGATCGTCCGGTCAATGTTTCTAATCCTCTTACCCCGCGTCGAGAAAGAGAGTTCTACCTCTCTCCGACCTCCGACAATTCTCCACCCCGTTTAAACCCGCGAGGTTGCCTCTTCGCGATTCATCCGCGCTGCACCTTTCGTCTCTCGCTTCCTATTTACCGTTCCAACCATCACTTACTTTCCCCTCCTTCCTTTTCTACCCCTCCAATCTCGCGGCCCCTGTAATTTCCAGTATCGTCGCGCAGAGAAACATCTTTACCGGTATCGATCATCGAGTTATCTCTTCAGCCTTTCCTCGTAAAACGGAAATTTCTTCGCTCGTCTTTTATCTCTGTTTCTCACGAAACGACGGAAACGTTTCGTTTCTGTGTACCATTCCACGTGCTTCTGCGTCCGCTCGCGTGGACTACGCCGAACCCTGGTCTGTCGCGAGAGCTGAACCTTGACCTCCGCTTGTCGTAATCTATCGATGGCCTCCCGCATATATGTCCCGGATATGCCGCATGTTCCACGAAAATAGTCTCGCGAAGCTGTCTGTAGAGCGGCCTTTGACGGCCGCAGCCTAGCTCCCCCGCTTACTAACTTTCGATACTTCTATTGGCTATCATTTCTGCTTGTCTCCTCGAACCCCACTAACAGACCCCCTCATCGATACTCGAAGCTGAATCGATAACGAAGAGTGGACGAATAAAACGAGGCTTGGTCGACGCTCTGAACAGCAACGAGAACGGCAGTTCTCTCTACGATGAATTGTACCAGGAACTGGTCGGGAACGGCGGCAGAAGCGGCGAAGTAACCGGCGGCGGTGGCGGAGGGGGCGGTGGCACGAGGGTGCAAGCACGCAGAACGTACGCCACGTTGGATCTAGGCAGCATGGGGGTTGACGTCACTCAAGGTCCCCTCACCCAGGACTCCGTGACAGAGGACGCGCCGGACAACACCGACAACCATAACCTAGGGTGAGTACACAGTCGTTTCGCGGACGTTAAATACGTCAGCTTCTCGCGCGAGGGTATAACGCGATCGTAGTCAAGTTTTACGAACAAACACGCGCGAATGTGTTCGACTACGGACGGAATTTGAACGAGAAAGATCATCGATGAGAATAGGTCTACGAGAGTATCGATGACTCGCGTATTCGATCCCATTTGACGTTCGCCATTTTCGCCCAGACATCCTTACGTTAGACCCACGCTTTTGAACGTGCACCAAGCTCGAGAAAGCTCGCCGAGTGTCCCTTTTTCCGTAATATCCCCGAATGGCTGCGTGGAGAGCTCGGCATAAGCGAGAAATCGGCTTGGAGATGCGAAATCGAGGAATCGACTCGCCTAGAATGTTCCCGTGGTCGTTCCACGGTAATATAAGGTCCGGCCAGGCAGAGTCGTTGATAAAAGTTCCGAGTCGGACCTCATCGGACTAGCGCATAAAATTTCAATAAATCCGGAACCGTGAAAGGGGCTTGGACAGAAGGAACGAATGGTCCCTGGTACAAGCCAGATCGAACTTATTCCTGACTGTTACACGGACTCGAGACTAGGGGGTGCACGCGGTATTTGTTCGATCGCTGAAACTTCTCCAGACTGGGTTCCGACACTCTAGGGTCCAAACTCCTTTGTCTTTCGGGGCTGTTATCGAAGCTCTGATAAACGTTCCGGGAATCGTCTTAAAGGGAATCGCCGCTTTCTTCCCTTCTTCCCCACTCGCTCTTTATCTGTACGACGACGAAACCTTGAAACGAGAGACTCCCATTCCGTGGATGTCTATTTTTCCAATTGGGAGCGAGATCCTTTGAGACGACGGCGAATTAAGAGTTCCGGCAGAGGATGCCACGGGTGAAGGCAGCAACTTGGACGAGCGATTCCGAGTTATTCGACGGCGACAGTTACACGGGTGTTCGCGATTGTTCAACGGCCCGGAATTCTCCGCGCCGTTCGACACCCCGACTCTCACCCCCGAGTTAAGTTCCTCCGTCTCGAGGACCTTTTGTCGGCGATGTTTGGAATTACCCCGAGCCTCGCCCCGACTCGTTAATCTCGCAAACGAGGTCTCCGTGAACTCGATCCGGTCTCCTTTTCTTCGACCCCGGAATTAGATCGGAGACTTCCTCTTCGTCATCCTTCACCCCCCGCCGATTTACCATTCCCAACCATTCGAACCGTTTCGTATTTCGATGGGATTATAAGAAATATCCATCCCCGCTTAGACGTGTCGCGGATTCGTTTCTCCTCGTTTCGTAATTATCCGAGACAGAGGCGAGGTTCGACGAGACGGAAAACGGAGAATGGTATCGAGACGCGTAGGTTAATGGACGGCCGTGATACCCCGGGCTCCTTCCGGCAGGATAATAAACTGCTCTCTTCCCACCCTCTTTCAACGGCACCTTGCGCCGCGTCTTTTTTCCGCCGCTCGGAAATCCGGGCGAGCATAAAAATGCAATTAAGGAAACGCCTGGCGTCTGGCAGAGGCCGCGTACTTGTGTCCCGCTGTGAAAGCAGGCTTCTTCCACCGACGAGTCTCTTCTCTTCCACCCTTCGTTACCTCTTCCTCCGTCTTCCTTCGACCTTGCCTAAATTCCGTCCACCGTTCCCTCGGCTGGTTAAATCGCCGCAGACCCGAGAAACGGACTAGCTCGAACGCCACTATACCCGGGACTCCGAGGCATCCCAGTCGGAGTAATTAAAAAGTTCCGCGACGAAAGGGTTGAACGATCGACCGACCGGAAGGTGGTCCTTAATCCACGCTGCCACGTCGATCTGCCTGTCTTATTAATCGATCCTCGGAATACGAGGGATTCCTTTGGAAAGTCGGGATAGACGTAATAGTCTCGGGAGCTAGTTCTGCCGTAGATTCTAGATTCGGTTCTAGATTCTTTCCAATCACGAGTTCGATCACGTTGCCGCTATCATCTCGGAGGGGGCGGTGGAAAGATCTCGGTGGATGGAATTTCAGAGGCAAACAGAGGTGACCTCTTGGAGCCGGTTCCGGGATAAAGTAGACGGCTAAAAGGTTCGCATTGATCGGTGCGAACAGTCGGAAACTAGGGAAACAAACATTTCGGATGGAACACGGCTTGGATCTACGGCCGTCGCCGGCTCCGGCATAGCAAGGTAACGAAGCCATCAGCGAACGACAATCCGTCGCAGCTGATCGAATTTTCCGGTCGAAGCAGAGTGGAAAAGCGAATTTCCCTGCCTGCAGGCCGGCCCGCTTTCATCGTGGTGCAACGTTAACTTCGTTTGCGCTGATGCGCCTGAAACGTACGCAGCGTTACGTTGTTAGGCACTTGACGTGCCCGTATAATTCCCTGCATCCGAGGTGGCTGCGTCACCGTCGCGTCGTCGGAAAATCGGTAACCCGATAACGTACTTGATTATTCGACAACCGGTCGCGGTAATTGCCGCTCGTGAAATCTTTTCCGCCAGCAGCCCTAACTTCGTTCGGGCCAGGGATCGTTTAAATAGATTTACGGACACGTACATAGCTGGGACCCGACGAGGAATCGAGGATCGAACGTTTGCGTCTTCATTTTTGCCAGAGATCGCCGGGGTCAGATAGGAAAGTCGGAGAGAAAGGCGAGCCTCGGTTAATTGGCTGCAGCGGTACCCGGACAAACGATCGGACTTATCCGATCAGTCATCCGACCACTCTTCCCTCGAATTTAAGACGATCTCGGCTGCTCGATAACGAGCGAGGAGCGTGCAACTCTTGGCCGAGCAACCGGTCGCGATTGCGAAACTTCTCGCAGAGAAAGTTTGTCGGGGTGTCCGGTATCCGGCTGGAATCTGGTGACGTTCGGGCTGCAAAAACGTGTTCGTGGACAGTCCGAGCAATTTCGAGGGTCCGTCGCTTTGTCAATTGCCAGGGAAGAAGCACGGGCTCTCCAGGGTGTGGGTGAATTGCGTGGAACTGAGAGAGATGGGTGGACTGCGATGGGTGTAGGAAATGTCCCGATATTTCGGTCCCACCCCCGAGGGTGGATATTAGACGATAAGTCTGCGAAAAACGGGGGCCGCTGGGGGGTGGAAGAGTGCAACGATCGCTCAGCTCGGAGATTGAGTTTCATCTAAACTTGCGACAAACTTCGACGCTTCTTCCCGCTATCTCTCGCACTTTCGTCGAATCTCCGCACCTACGACCCTTGATCTCGTTTCGCTTTGACGGAAGCGCGACTTTTGGAGGGCCGAAGCGTGGAAGACGGAGAGTCGGATGATAGCCAGGGCACCTGGTGTTCTCGTGGGACTGGGGGATGCTTCTCGATCGAAGAATACAATTCGAAAATGTCGAGAGACATCCGAGTCCGCGTTGACCAGTCAGTTCGGGGTCAGTTATCGCGAAAGCTACACACGTGTTTCGCGGTGAAACGATGTGTCGTAGATTCAAGGATCAGAAAACGAACACGGTACTTCGCTTATTCGGTGAGACAGTGATTTTAATTAAGAACAAGGAAAATGAAAGATACGATACAATTTATAGAGATACAATATTAGTCCGATGATTGAAAAGAGGTCCGTATGCAGCGAGGAATGACGCGGAACTAACTGCTGAGAGTCAAGAAAGAATAAACTCTTGACCTGTTACAGCTCTAAACTATTTTCTATGGGTTCGGAGATAACGTCGGAGACGCTTTGAGACAAAAGTGACAATGCGTAAAATTGTCTTTCAACTCGAAGCGATTGAAATACGTATCAAAGATCAGACACGAGAGACACCATCGTTATTAACACATTGCGTACGAGTGACGAGATATCTCGTTTTCAGGTTTCTTCGACTCGATCGACGATTTAAGAAATTAAAAATAGATTTTCTTGTTACGTTCCCAGGGTAACGAAGTCTGGCACATACCTTACGTGAATATAATACCAAATGCAAATTAAAAAAATGTGTATGTCGTACGCAACGTGTTAATTGATTCAAACGATCGTTAGCATCCGTGGTGTCTGCTTTTCAGTCACCAAGATAGTCTTTAACGAGCGGTACACCCTGTCCCCCGTGAAAGGGGGAAGAAGCGCGAGAAGAAACGGAAAGGAAGAAATGGAACGAACGTAGAAAGATCCGTGAAATTCGACGCGCTGGAAATCGAGTAAATCGCGTTTCGACGCTGACGAGCCGGCAGAAAGTGGAAATTTCCAACCGAACGGAAGGAAGAGCCGATAGAGGAGGGTTGGAGCGGGGCTATCAGGCTGGACGCGCGCGATCCAGCCTGGATTATATATTTTCCGAAAGCGTGGCAGAAGCAGGAGGTAGACGAGGACGAGAGCGCATCGACCATCCGACGCGCTTAATATATCCGCATTATTCTTCGTCCGGTGAAAACTGGCTCATAGTAGACGGCGCGCGCGCGCGTTCCTAGCGGTGGTAGTAAGGACAGGCCAGACAGAGGTAGATTAATGCAATCCGCATCAATCTCCATCGGGCTTGAAGGGCCGTCTTCCCTCCAGGAAACCATCAGCATCGCCGCTTCGTATTCACTTACGCCAGTTCGCCGTTATTATGCATCATTTTGCTCTCGTTTTTTGGCCAATCATCTCGTCGCCGCGGTCCGAGTGCTCCGCCAAATGAACCGATTACCTTCGAGTGGCCTTGGCTATAAAACATCCGCGGTCTGCCGGTAATTCAATTTTTATCGTTCCCCTGTTCGAAGCTGTCACGAGCCAAGTTAATGCGCTCATTATCGCTGCTCTTTAATTACCGATTCGTACAGTGGAATAGGCAAAGAGAAAGAATCGTCGCCATCGCGACCACTCGTTCGCGATTCACGCTGGTCTCGCGATAATTTCGCGATATTTTCCTCGTCGATTTCGCATCGGTTCCGCGCCATCGAGATATCAGCGAGCCGTGTAGCGTGCGCGAGGATCATCGCGACGCCTCTTCATTTTTATTATCTCGGCGTTATTGTGCAGCGACACGTAGGTTTCGCGATACCTCCGCTCGACGCGCGCTTTTCAACGACAGACACACGCGTCAGGGTTGAATACGCGCGCATAATCGCGGTCCGACGCACAAAGCGACGCCTCGTAACAGGCATGTCCCGATAAAGTCCCCCCGCGAAACCCGGCCCATTCAGGAAGCGTAAACCCATAAGGAACGACGACGGCCGCCATTCGGGGCGCGCTGCGAATTACGGGTCACCTTGTAGAGTGTCGGCCCAGCCGGATGAGAGAAAACTCTCGGCTATAACTCGGCACTATCGTCTCCGCCGGTATCATCCCGCTCAGCGTCGCCTCTCCCTCTGTGCCTCGCTTTTTATCCGCGGTATCGCGCCCACGATACGTCCCTGGGAGATCAAGGGCCTCGGGCTATGCGGTATTATACTCGTTATATTTTACATCGACTTCCGAACGCGGTAATATTTCCTGTACTTAATATAAAGAAGAGAAAAAGGAGAGAGGAGGGAAAGCGGGAGAGGAGGGAAGAAGTTTTCGGGCAATTCACGCGCGAGCATTCGGGGATCGTTGTAAGTCACCTCGACAACACCCTCCGGAGTACTCGAAGCCGAAAGGCACACAGCCGTAAGAAGGAACGAACCATTTTCGAGGGTTCTGTGAAAAAAAGGAAGAAAGAAGTGGCGAGAGAGGGCCGAGAGAGGAGAGAACGGAGGTATCGTGGAAGAGGCTAGAAGTGGCGGAACTCGCACCTCGCAAGGATAGGTATCTTAACGATCGTGTCTGAGGCGGGATACATTGGGCGTGAAATAAGGCGCCTTTGTTAGGGCAGCTTTTCTTTAGAGCCGGCTCCCCGTCTACCCGCGACTCATTCCCCCCAAGCGTTCGCCTTTAGTTTCCTTCGTTGCCACCCTCGCAAACCGCAACCTTCGTCAGGATCACCGAGCAACCGAGGGTCCGCATGCTCTCCGACACTTTCTACCTTTCGCCACGCTCGATTCGCGGAACGAGACGTAGAAGCTTCTCGCGACGCCTCTTCGTTATCATTCTCGATCGTGAGATCGGTAATGACACCTTTCACCTCGTCCAAGGAACTTTTCATTCTTTTCTCTTTTTATTCCTTTCTTTCGTTTTCTTCGTCTCGGAAGAACTGCAATTCGAGATGTCTTCGCCGGATGGCGGATATTGCTCGACCTTGAAAGCAAATCCAATCGATGGGAGACGACACTAGCGGCGCATAACGTATGCATTCCGCGCGGTCGTCACTGTATCTTCAAGCCCGTCACGTCTCGCGTTCCCCGGTATACGACGTGGAAATTTATGATAGACTGCCATCCTCCTTGTCCCTCTAATCCCTTTACGCCGTTACCTGCAACGCGCTCCAACTTCCTTTATTTCAGCCTATCCCTGCCGCAGAATTTCCAGCCGCGACATTATCGTCGATCACGCGTCGAATAAGGAACGCGATGGAGCAGAGGGTCCGCATAAACTCGAGCGTCCCCCGTCCAAGATTTCCAATTGATATCCAAGCATAATCCCACCTCTATATAGCCACGCGTCCTCCGTTTTTCCTCCGACCGAGGTCACGCGTATTATTCTATCGTCCCTTGATCCCGATTCCGTATGTTTCCACCAGTCCCGGCTACCCTTCCAGCAATACGCCGACAATCGGGATCGTCCGCTCCGAGATAAAGATAATCTGGATCAAGCGACGCGGATTTTCCGTGGAAAACGTTCGAACGCGTGGTCGATGCAATTCGGCAGTTGCTAACGAACTTTCCATCGAGCGAGTAGTATCGGTCAGCGCATAGTCGGACGCGAACTCCTGAGCAACTTCGCTGAACTATCGCGGTTGCATGGGTTTCGGGAAACAAACGCGATGCTCCTATACCTTCTCGACGTTCTCATCGACTAAATTTTTAGCAATGAAATAATCAGTTGCGAATTTTAGGACCGATACTCGTCTTCTAAGACACGCGTAGCGCGTATCGTTGATCATTTCCACTTAAATATTTTTCTCGTTTCAAACGACACGGAGAAACGTAACTCGCGAAAGTTATAGGGTTTGAGAAAGTATAAGTATCTAGCAGCCACTGTTTCTAACACCTGGAGAACACGGATTTCCCAGGGAAAACGTTTAAACGCGTAGTCGATGGAATTCGACAGTTACTAACGAACTTTCAGCCGCGCGAGTAGTATCGGTTAACGCATAGTCGGACGCGGACCTCCGAGTAACTTTACTGGACTATCGCGGTTACGCGGGTTTCGGGAAACAAACGCGATGCTTGTATACCTTCTCGACGTCCTCCTCGACTAAATTTTTAGCGACGAAATAATCGACTGCGAATTTTGGGACCGATATTCGTCTCCTAAAACACGCGTACCGCGTATCGTCGATCATTTCCACTTAAATATTTCCCTCGTTTTTAACGACACGGAGAACCGTAATTCGCAAAAGTTGTGGGGTTTGAGGAAATATAAAATCAACGATGCGATACGATCTTAAACCCTACGAGCCTCTGTTCCTCGCATCTGGAAACTCGCTTGAACTTTCCAAGACCTGCCCAGGACCAGGGTCATTCGGTCTAGTCTCGGAACCGAGGTCGTACAACAAAGCCGCGTCCTTCGATGTTAAGCTACATGTACATACTGTTTCATACCTATCACTGTCACTGTACACGTGATCCTGCTAACTTACATGCTCCTATAAAGTGTCAAGAATTACCAAAGTGTTCTTGCCAACAGGTATACAGAGGTCGACCTTGTTTTCTTTCGAATAGAACGTGCGATTCTTTCCGCTCGACTTGTACAGAATAACCTAACCTTTCTAAATATCATCTAATATCGCTGGAAACGAGGAAGATATTCGAATTATCGTCTAAAATTGGAAAATTCGCGAATAGCTACTCTGTAGAGCAACGGGCAACGAAGATGGAGCAAGAGCGCAACGATAAAGGGTAAACGTCACACGGTTCCGGCGCAAGTAGTAATATCGGGCATACGGTGGACCACGTAGTCACCGGAACTTGCACGCTCGTGGGTGGTCGCCAGTGGGCCAAGCGTGGGCGACTATAATGCCGAACGTTTAAATAATGCAACGAATGCACGGATAGACCGCGCATACGCGGCTGCATTCGCGCGACGCGGTTTCTCGTCGACCGCGTTCCTCGCCGATAAAACTTTCACGACTACCCGCCGATCGAAGTTTTATTGCGGCTTATCGATTATCTGCCATCGACGTAATTGCATGATTTCTCTGCTCGGGACGTTGATGCCGTCCCTCTTGGCCCCTTCTGGCCCGGTCCGTTTCACTCCGGTTCAACTCGCTCCTCGGTTCGCTCGCCCCCTTTTTTATTTTCTCCGATCGTTTTCACGCTCTTAAATCGAACCCAGCGACACTTTTCATTCGGCCATTCGCTGTCAACCGATCAACCGTGAGAGCTGGCTGTAATTTCGCCACGTGGGCATACAAGACGTATAAAGGGACGAGTACCGATAAGTCGGGGATGATTCGACGTGTTGTATTCACGATGAAAGAGTGGGGATTTTTTCGGATCCTTCACTGGGAAGGAAGGTGATGCTAGACGCGAGTAGATACAGACGTTTGCCGTCCGATCGAGGATTCCTGCGCGAGACCGGAGAACTTGTGGAAACGCGGAAATGGCGGCGGCTGGAAATCGAGGTTAGATAGGGCAAAGGTCTCTGTAAACGCTCGTATTATTCCATTCATATTACAACATGGCGGATAATTCGACGCGTTGTACGCGAAGTGAAAAAGTGGAAATTCATGAGATTCTTCACTGGGAACCCGTGACGCGAGTGGATCCAGACGTTCGCCGTCCGTTCGAGGATTCCTGCACGAGAACTTGCGGAATCGCGGAAATGTCGGCGGCTGGAAATCGAGGTCAGATAGGGCAAAGGTTTCTGGAAACGCTCGTATTATTCGATTCGTATGATAACACGGCCCAGGAATCGCTCTCTTTCCCGTCCAGCAACGCTGCATTGCGGAACACCGTATTGCGACGCGGATGTGCCCTCGGACGTGCGGTGGATGTGCCGTGGACGTGCCGTGGCGCGATGGATTCTCTTGCTTTTGCAACGCGCCTTATGCGTCATACATGGCCGTCTTACAATAGACGCCCAACTATAAACGTGTATCGATTCCACGCCCACGGAGATAAATACGACGTCACAGGGCGTACCGAATGTACGCGACGTCCCTGATACTACCAATACGGTCCTCCGAAGCAACCCGCGCGAGACTCCCGATGCATTTCGCCTCGCGAGATGTTTTTCCAATCAGATTTAATCTCGACGTCGCGCTCGACGACTCGCTGCGTCGACCACCGGGAGGAGAAGAGGGAAGAAAATAGGAACGAAGGGAAAATACGGGAGCGTATCGTGTAACGGGATCTCTCGGTGTTCCCTCGCGGCTGCTGAAAACCAGCCGGTACTGCTATAAAAAGCCTCGATTCCCACCTACGGGGAGAACCTGTATTGTGTCTCTCGGTCTCGAAATTTCCACGGGAAGTCGATGCTCCGATCGCGATAATTATTTCGCGATGGATCTCTTGCTCGTTTCGCCAATGATAAACGAGATCGCGTATTTTTCCAGCGGAGGAATAGAGAGTAACGCTGGTCGTAATTGGAAAATTCGTTTTAAACGCGGAATAATAACCGAAACGTTGGTGTCAAGATTATCCTTATTTTCCGAAATGTCAATTTTATTTGCATAACGACGGAAATACGAATGTAGGTTGTGGAAGTTTATCCGGAAGATCGGCCAGTCCGCCATGTCCGACTCTTTTCCGAGGTAGGAGAGGTAGGAAAAGCGTAACTCGTAATTGGAAAATTCGTTTCGAGAGTGGAGGAATAACCGAGACACCGATACTAGAATTTCTCTCGTCTCTGGAACGTCAACTATGCGCGCGTACCGGAAGCAACGGAAACACGGGTCGCGAAAATTGATACAACCGAGCCGGCGAATCGTCAACGTCCAATTTTCTTCTCAACGAGATAAGCGAGCGCGACTCGTTGCTGAAAAATTCGTTGCAGACGCGGAAAAATAACCGAGATTCGATTTTGTCAGAGGATTGCGAGTGTAAGTTCTGAAAGCTTTGGACGTTTCTTTAGCGCTTTATTTGAATTAACAAATAATGTCTCCGTTTGTTATTTATATTAGGGGGGTCCTACCCCATCGACGTTGAAATCTGATTGTCTTTGTTATCCCCGAAATGGCGATGGTGCTAGTAGGAACGAAAGGAAAAGGAAGGAACGATGCGTTTCATCCTGGACCTGCTAGTGGACTCATCTGTAAGGCTACCTAGCAGGTCAATACAGTTCCAATTTTATTTTACAGTTCCTTTGCACTCGAGAGGTGACCGTCAGTCGTCATTAGATAAAATTCCGAAGATCGATATTAATTAATATGTCAAATTTATGATAATGTAACGGCGTGCGAGCTATCGAAATCAAATTATTCTACGTGTTAATTATTATACGATTTCTTATTTATTACCGAAAGAAACATCGCCAGCTTTATAGCAGAAAATCTTTGAACTCCTACTCATCTTCAGCCAAAAGATCGTCGAGTGCAAAGGCTTAACATATATTTAATGCGCCAGAGACTAGATACAATAATGTACATATAAAAAGAATCACAACGTACAAAACGGTTACAATTGGAGACTTGGCTAGACTATGAGATCGATGACTCTAGAGTGAAGCACTCGCGATCTAAAATCAAACATAATCTACCGCGCTTATCGTTATAGGATAATGCAAGCTTAAGAACTATCTTATATTAGCATGCGTGTTGGCCTATGTATAGAAAGGCACGGAAACTATACAGCTTTTGCTATCTAGCAGCCTTAGACGGAGATACTATTGGAAAGACTGCAAGTTATACTGTATAGGAAGCAGAAAACTTGCGAGAAAGTCCCAGAACCTTCTTCAAGTAGGAATGCATCTATTGGAGAGAGTGAGAACATTGAACGCTGCAATATATTGCGGCTCGTAGACCGCCTGTATGATGTTTTCCGCGCTTACACATCGGCCCTCACCGAGTCGTGGACGACGAGCCAGGACCCTAGCCGATGTTCAGTCTAACTTGTCTTATAGCTTATCTCTAGAACGACCTGTCGATGGTTTTGCTCTCGTCATCAGAGGATTCGAGGAGGTCCTAGGTTTTGCTAGGTAGAGTTTGCCTTATCGAAGAGTTCGCTAGCAGGCCTAGGACCAGAAACGCATTCTTCCCACTCTTTCTCTCGCCTTTCTCTTTCACTCCCACTTTCCTCAGACCGATATGGAAAAATGGTAGCTGCCAAGGATGACGACAGAGCGTGACAGAGGCTATAATCATAGGCGGGAAATTGATCGGAATTAAGAAAAATTCGATATCCTTGGTGATACATAGCCAACCGGAAGGACACGCGTCGCGTTCTATCGATCCTGGATGGTAGAAAAACGTAGCCGGTGGCGCTTATTCACGCACGAGGAGACGCGGTCGGCCGCTGAAAATTTCAATCCGCGATTTCCATTCTAACGAGAGGCGGCCGTCGATCGCGGCGCACCGCCAAGAGGCTTTCAATTTCATGCAAATCGACGGGCATCGCTGGAAGAGGCGCACAAACGCGTGGCTCGGCGGACTGGAGCGCGCGCGCGTCGCTTGCTTGTTATTAAAATGCTTACACCGGCCGGTGGGTCGCCGGCATACACCGGATATTGCGGATTTTTCGAGCACCACCGCAGGAAACGCTCGGCCATTCGCGAAAATTTCTGTCTCCGAATGTTACTCTTTTTTCGTCTCCCCTCGTCCCTGCTCCATTCCGCGAGCTTATGAAAGCTGCCTGCCTCTTCCCTTTTCCTCCCTCCCTCTCTGTACATATTTTTTTTTTTTTTTTTTTTTTTTTTCTTTTCTTTTTCCCCCTTTTTCCACGTCGTCTCGATAAAGGGGAACGATTCGACTCGAGCGTTTTCGCCGCCGCTCGTTATTTTCCGCGCCCGAGAATGCCTACGAGCCGATGTTAGGGGTCGAAATTGGAGGATGTACTTATGTAGATATATATCGGGCTGATTTCGATCCGGCAATTCGGGTAACAAGAGACGGCGCGAAAGGAGCAAGGAGGAATTTGCCAGGGCCGGCGAAGTTTCGTTATTCCAAGGGTGCAATAAATACTGACCTATTTTATGCAAATTACCGGTTACAGGCGCGAAACTCACTGCCTCCCTTCAGGCCCGCATAAACGCGCTTCCGACGCCTGTTATTAAACCGCTTATGGCGTGGCGGAGTTGCGCCGAAAAGAAGCCTCTTCCTCCTCGCAGGGACGGAGAAAAAGGGAACAAGGCCGAGGGAAGCATAACGGAGCGGGAGCAAGGGGAAAAGCAGGAATTTTAAACGGACCGCCGCGAACGTTTCTCCATTTACATTCCATACATTTATAATCGCGCGGTAAATTGTAGGACAAAATATCGTAGAGTATCCGCGGCGGCGTACGAGTCGGACCCACGTGGTAAATATTTAAAGTAGGATGATAGGTCTTTCCGCATGGCGGTGCGAAATATTTTTTCCCTTATATAGGGAGAATACAGAACGCTTCTTTAGCAGTTGGAACAAATATCGTTAATACTGGATACCGCGAACGGAATTTCCAAGAGCTGCTGCTTGCTCTGGGAAATTGCCAGTCTACGCCGTTGCTGGGTTTTATAAGTTACCGCATGATCGCGAATGGGGTAGTAAATATAATAAATAATAAAAATAAAGTACATCAAAAATTGGATGAGAGTGTGAGGTTATGCTTAAAGATTTCTTTAGAAGAAGGATATTTCTGGAGGTAGGCCTTTATCCCTATTATTCTCATTTTTATTCTATATCAATCTCGCAGATTCCAGATTTTGATAGGTACGTTCTTCTTCCAAAATGGCGGCGCGGTGCTGGACGAATATTCTTATTTCCCTCGAACGCCTCGTCATTGCCACGATCAATCGTTTTATAAATTACCACACGATCGCGAAAAGGGTGGTAAATATAATAAATAATAAAAATAAAGTACATCAAAAATTGGATGAGAGTGTTAGATTATAGTTGAAGATTTCTTTAGAAAAGGGATATCTTTGGAAGTAAGCCCTTTTCCCTATTATTGGTATTTTTATTTTATATCAATCACGCGGATTTGATATTTTTATAGGTACATTCTTCTTCCAAAATGGCGGCGCGGTGCTGGACGAGTCTTCGTATTTCCCTCGAACATTGTTTCGTCATTGTCACGATCAATCGAGAACTACTCGAGAAACTCCACTGATTTACACCAGATCCATGGTTAAAGATCATTATCCATGTATCCATAGTATCATTATAAGAGTAAGAATACTCTTTTCTAGATCACGCACGATTTCGACCATCTTGTCGTAAACCCGTGACTCTTTAAATAACTTCCTCTTATATTTTATATTTTCTAAACTCGAAATTAGAGTTTCCCGACTATAATTTATCGGATATAAAGATAGAAAAGCGGAAAGGGAGGAAGCAAGTGGCTTCCTTCGTATTCGTCGGCAATTTTCGCCGCAGTGCGCAAAACGCCGATAAATCGCATTATCCCTGAAATGGGGCACAGTGTGCTAGGTCCAGGGTTTATTCGGCCACGCGTTCGGCTGCCATTAGATCCGATTTTTCCGCTCCGCAACGCGCGCAGGTGCCCATTATCCCTCGAATACGGTGTTTACGTAGCGACGCGTTTCAAGGCGGGCTTATTAAATTTTAACGTTGCCCCGACGACGTATAGCGGGAAATTTCGTCGCATAATATTTGAAAAATTGACTCTGGGTCAGCTTTTTAACAAAATTTCCACTATTCAGCTGGTCGATGGGTTGGTAAACGTATCGCAAAGAAAAATGGCGAATATTCCGCGATAAATGGGTCTCCAAACTCGTCACGATAACGAGAAATCGGGGTCTCGTGCGATGGAAAAGACATCGCGTCTCGTTCTTGAATAATTCAATTTCTGGCAGTGGCGTACGTACTTGCCTTTTTCGGGGGTTGCTCCGATGCGCCGTGACGCTAATTCAACTCGCGAAATTCAACTCTGATTGCTTGACCAGAAATTATGCTTGGAGACGTGGTAGAATGGAATCCGTGACTACTAGTGTACCCAATTCGCGTGTCTAATAAACACGAGACGAACTGTTGGGAATTTCGGGAAGGAAATCGAAATGATTAACGTACAGAGAAATAACCGTATTCAGTTGTACTGCAATTTGATGTATAAAGTTTAATATAAGTGAAATGTATACACTTTATGCAATATACAAATTGAAACACCAGAGTCTTTTTCACACCACTGTGGGTCACTGTGAGTTTGTCGTATAACAATCGTATATTTATCATAAAATTATAAACTTACACACGCATTATATCATAATTGCTCACTCTCACGCTTCTTATAACAAACTGAACTTCCTTATAACATATTGACTCTGATCCGTAGCAACTGCACAACACCACGCATTCTAGATCTTCCACTCGCAATTCTAAAAACATACATATCTACATTCTTTCTATTACTCGACCTCGTACACTTGCATTCACACTAATAAAACCAAATCCAGAGTCACGATAAATAAGCTATCTGCACTGTTCCGGATTTGAGAGTAAGAGGGACAGCAGGCCCTTTTAAACCCCAAAATCCGACTCCTTGATGCCTACATAGTATCTTGAAGTTCAAAGGTCTGTGTTGGCCTGCAACCTCTAACAGACCTGTCATCATCGTTGCATAGGCGTAGCTAATTTCCAACACGAACGGAATATTCTTCCATTGGCGGAATATTTTTTAAGGATAACTCGAATACAGTCGAGTCTCGTATACTCCCTGTAAAATTCCCCATTTAAGACGCCATCTCTCCCGATGCAACGCGGCTACGGTGCAGCGAGGTAATCTACACGACGCGAAGTCACCTGATCAGCAACGCGTTCGCGCGTTTATTCGTTAGCCGGTAACACCTGTCGCGATAAACCCGGGGGAAATAATTGCCGGTGTAAAACGAAATAAAAGTATCGTCTGGCTGTCTTACCGCGCGGCACGAGCGGAAAGAAGAGAGGCGTTTAATAGCTCGGTACGCCATGGTGGTTCGCACGGTAGGTGGAAAATTTCGCCCCCGGTTGGACGAATCAGCGCGCTTCCGGCGAGCCGCAGTGGAAGAGGTAGGTACCGAGTCGGACGTAGTAACGCTTCGTACGAATCGGTTTCCATCGGTGCACCTTAATTGCGATTGCACACACTCTCTCTGATCGAGAGCTCTGGTCGAATTTGGCGAATAACAGGCGCATCGCGAATGTTCCACCGACCGTCGTAAATCGAACGACGACGTGGCACCGTGGCTGCGAACATCCGAGAGTTCTTCTTCTCGTTCCCGCGATCAAGCAGGCGAACAGCTCCGAGTACCCTCGTCGATCCTCTTCCCGGCTCCAATTGCCTTTCTCCGTTATTTTTCATCTCCCTCGCGTCTTCCCTCTTCGTCTCGAATTACCGGCTATTCCTTTTCCGCAACCGGGAAAACGGTATCTTCTCGCCCGAGTCAGGGTGGTAGGGAAGGCGAGGAGGAACGGGCGGAGACGCGAAAAGGGGCGAGCGGAGATGCACTTGGCACGAATCGGTTCTCTCTGCCACGGCAGCCTTAATCGCAGTTGCACTCGGCTCCGGGGCTATCGTCGAATTTGCGCGTTAATGCCGATAATGGGCACGCCGACGCCCGGCAAAGTTGCGGCAGGCGAATGTGCGGCCGGCGCATCTTATCGCCGTCCCTGGCACGCCGTGTAAACGTAGCGAGATAACGGCCGATCCGAATAATTATTTTCCGGGGGCGGCGTTTAACGTCCGGTGCCGAGCAAGTTTCGCCTAGCCTTCCGTCCTAAACTTCCACCGACTTCCGCTCTCCCAACTTTTAATTACCGGACGGTTCATCGTTTAATCCCTACGTATCGCGTTCAAATTCTCGTCTCTATTTTTACCTCTTTCACCTGTGCTACTCTTTCTCCTATTTTACTGTCCATTCCATTTCTCCTGCCCCCCTGGTGCCAGCGCGTAAGTTCCGGTTTCCTGGGACTTATGCACCACCGGGAAAGAGACGTCGAGGAATAAGAAAATTCTAATGGTCGTAACTAGCGTTCGAAGCTTTATCCCGATTCATTGGCTATCGATTCGCAAGAACCGAGGTCTCGCAAACCGCATGCGTGTTTCACGCCGCTGATCTATAGTCCGGCAGCGTTTACCGGTGGTTCTTCGTGGAAGGAAAAATAGTTAACCACCGGCGAATAAACGAGGACGCTTTTGGTATCGATCGTTAAGCGGCCACTCAATGGCAGTCACTTCATTGGCGGCTCGCTTTGCGATTCGGACTTGCAGCGCGAAGCGAGCTGGTCGGGATTTTGCGCTGCCGTGGAAAGAAGCGGACAGGCGGGGTAGTGGTGCTCGAAATCGGCTTTGGTCACACGCTGGCATCGTCCTCCGCGCGCACAATGCGTCGCGACGCTGGCTATCCTTCGAACACGGGCGCATTTCCCCGGGACACGTTATTTCGTCGATAAAACCGTGGGGCTCATTGACATTCTGCCAACGGTGCCGGATTGTGCCATTGCTCGAGCCGGTACTTCCTCTCGCTCGCGCTGTGTATCGACCATCGCATTGTACCGACTCGATTAACGACGCCATAAATGATTCATACCGATATATTACACGGAACGGAAATTACGCGAGCGGAATTGCCGCGCGCACGGCGAACGTCTGCCCCCTCTGGCGAAATAAATCGGCCGGCAAAGTTGCGGCTAATGACGCACAGCCGCGATCAAATCGCGCGTACGCTTCGATTTCGCGGGCAACCGTGTTTTTCGGATTAACCCGCAGATCATCCCGTATCCGGATAACGCAAACTGGACTGTTTCTACGTATTATCGGATTAAATCTGTCGCGACTCTTTTCCCCGTTGCTGACGATAGCTCGCTAGAGATTGCCACCGTGTAGCCTCGTTTTTGCGTTCCAAGGATCGGTGTGGATCCTACTTGGGAAATAACCGAGTTTTTCAAATGAATTTTTGCGCACCGCTCCCAGCTCCCGACACTAGTTGCGCGTTCCTCGTAACTCTCCCTGTAATGGAGGAGATTGGAGGTATATTCAGGTCCGTGAATTTGGGAGGTACTTTCGCGAACGTGTCTCACTCTGCGATACTTTTGTAGGGGTACTTTTGATTGGTAAATAAAACATGGTTTATTCCAATATACATTTAATACGAATTAATTCTTCGCACTCGGCGATTTTTTCGCTACAGGATAATAGTAATTCGAAGACTTTCTGCCGTAAGGTCGACGATATTTTTAAAACGGTAAATAAGAAATCGTATGCAAATTAGGACGTAGAATTATTTTATTTCGATATTCCACGCATCGTTGGGTAATTGTAAATTTGATATATTAATTAACGTCCATCTTTAGAATCTGATTAAATGGCGACTGAGAGGCGTCTCACGAATGCAAAGGGTTAAATGAGACGTAGGAGTAAAATATAACTAGAAGACTAGACTGATAACTGATCTATGATCAAGCAACTTACACTCTTACGTTAAGTCTTCGACAAACTTCGTAAAGGATCGTTCTAAGACAGCCCTTGCACCCTTATTTAAACCTATTCTCCCTTACTCGTGCTCTCTTTCTCGTTCACTCGTTTCCTTCATAACCTCGCCCAAGTACTCCAAACACTCATACGCATTCCTAATTTTCGCTACTTTTTCGCACTCGATACAGTCATAAATATCCCGTTCATCGAATCCTTGCACGCGATCACTTGTCCTTCCACGTGCACTCCGAATTATTTTTTAATTTTCTCGCCAATGACTCTCAACTATTTTCAGTATTTTGTTTGAAATTGACTTCACAAGACAGTTCCTCGACTACTACTTATTTTAAAGAATTTCGTTTACTGGTTATATTAAATATTGCCCTTAAACATTATTGTAATTTATATTTTGAATTTTAGTAATTCAAGTAGTTACTTATTTTCTGTTTTCTTGTTCGGTAAATAAAGAATCGAGAAACATCGAGTGTACCTCGGCATAGGAGATCCTGTGATGAAAACTGATGTCGAATCGCACTCGACAAAAGAGTGCAAAGGATTAAACATTCTGCCTGGACCCTAGGCTGTTATTTATTTCCCATTATCACCTAGTTAGGCCCAAGTGTTCCCTTACATTCACTGTCAAACCCTAGTATTCTTACATTAATTCTTGGCAGAATTTTGTTTTGAAAGGAAGAAAATTTCAGACGTTTCTCTGTCGACGAAAATCGGTACGGTTGTGCGTGGGTAAAAATTCGAATTTTTAATAGGAATTTGCGCAATCGAGTCGCGTCTCACGACGCTAGTTGCATATTCCACGCAGAACGCTGTAACGGGGAAAATTTGACCGTCTTGTCGTCGGAATCGATACAACGTCTGCCATCCGGAGAGTCGTTTTCACGAACAAAGATTCAACCGGAGATGTAACCATTCGGAGGCCGCTTGCGTCTCAGAGGAAAACGTCGCGGGTGTTGCACGTGTGTGCAACACGGCCGAAACCCTCGTCTCGTCCATTGGCATGCACCGGACCACGGCGAATTTCATTTATATGCTAACTCAAAGCCACGCGGCGGTCCCTGCTTCCACCTTGAGATCCCGACGAAACGTGTCGGCCCTATCTCGCCGCGACGCCGCTTTCCGGGGACCACTTACGGAGCCCCGTGGATGTCAGGAACAAGCCCGTAGCAATAATTGATCCACCCTCGTTTCCCTCTCTGTCAGGGCCAGTGAACCGTGCGCGCGATCTATTAACCACGAGTTTCTCTCCATAAATCGCACGCGTTTAAACGCGAAATATTTCTCGAATACTCGATTTATGTAACTGACGATGTTCTTGGAAAACGAATCCATAGGTCTATAATATATTCTTGTTCGGTAATTCGTCCTCAGTGAATTGTCATTAGAGCGTAAAAATATTTATCTGACAATGAGTGTCTTTAAGACGACGATGGTTGCATCGTGATTATATAGTATTATAAGAAAAGAAAATTTAATGTGAAATATTTCTCGAATACTCGATTTATGTAACTGACAACGATCCTGGAAAAAGGATCCATAGATCTATAATATATCCTTGTTCGGTAATTCGTCCTCAACAAATTGTTATTAGAGTGTAAAAATATTCCTGTGACAATGAGTGTCTTTAAGACGACGATGGCTGCATCGTGATTATATAGTATCATAAGAAAAGAAAATTTAATGTGAAATATTTCTCGAATACTCGATTTATGTAACTGACAACGATCCTGGAAAAAGGATCCATGGATCTATAATATATCCTTGTTCGGTAATTCGTCCTCGACGAATTGTCATTACAGTGTAAAAATATTCCTGTGATAATGACTGTCTTTAAGACGACGATGATTGCATCGTGATTATATAGTATCATAAGAAAAGAAAATTTAATGTGAAATATATCTCGAATATTCGATTTATGTAACTGACGACACTTCTGGAAAGAGGATCCATAGATCTATAATATATCCTTGTTCGGTAATTCGTCCTCGACGAATTGTCATTAGAGTGTAAAAATATTTTTCTGACAATGAGTGTCTTTAAGACGACGATGGTTGCATCGTGATTATATCGTATGATAAGAAAAGAAAATTTAATGTGAAATATTTCTCGAATATTCGATTTATGTAACTGACAAGGTTCCTGGAAAAAGATTCATAGATTTATATATTCTTGTTTCTTAAATTCGTCCTCGACGAATTGTCATTAGAGCGTAAAAATATTTCTCTGACAATGAGTGTCTTTAAGACAACGATGCTTGCATCGCGATTATATAGTATGATAAAGAAAGAAAATTTGCGATACCGATTTTCGCATAAGTATACCGCATTTGAATTTTTCACAACGCGTTTTAATGTGAAATATTTCTCGAATACTCGATTTGTGTAACTGACGACGTTCCTGAAAAAAGAATCCATAGATCTAACAATCCTCGTTGTTGTTGATACCGATTTTCGCATAAGTATACTGCGTTCGAGCTTTTCATAACGCGTTTAAACGCGAAATATTTCTCGGGTATTCGATTTATGTGACTAACGATGTTCTTGGAAAAAAGATCCATAGATCCATACATCCTTGTTCATCCTTGTCGAATTGTCATTAGAACGTAATAATAATTCTCTGATAATGAGTGTCTTTAAGACAACGATGCTTGCATCGCGATTATATAGTGTGATAAAGAAAGAAAATTTGCGATACCGATTTTCGCATAAGTATACCGCATTTGTGCTTTTCATAACGCGTTTTAATGCGAAATATTTCTCGAACACATGATTTATACATCTGACGACGTTCCTCGCAAAAAGGATCCATAGATCTATACATCTCAACGAATTGTCATTAAAGCGTAAAAATATTTCTTTGACAATGAGGCTCCTTAGGACAATGATTCTTGCATCGTGATTATACAGTATCGTAATGATTTTTGTAATGGACGATATCGATGGTTCAGAAAAGAAATTTCGTGATACCGATTTTCGCGAAAATATACTGCGTTCGAGCTTTCTATTTACCGGTACAGACAGGGACTGCATTAGAAGGGAAATTTTCGACGCGGTTTACTCGCGCCGCCATTTTGACTTATGGACTCTTCTCTCGCGAACCTTCTCAATTTCCTCACCAACGTTCCGATTCGTTCCATTTCCTCGCGGTTCATTCCCCCACGGGCGTTCCCTGGCCAATTCTTCCGAATTCCCCGCAAATAGCCGAGCAAACAATAGGATTGCCGGATGGTGGCGCGGCGCGGGAAATTTGAATTTTCTCGCGGGGCCGCGCGACTGCGGTCAGTCCGTTGGCCGGTTTAATCGCGGCGTAATTAACGCTGTGCGATAATTAAGCGGCCACGGGAGCAGCCGCGAGAGGACGTCGTTATAGCGTCGAGACGCGCGCATTGCGTCACGCTCTCCACTTCTCTCTCTCTCTCTCGCTTCCTCTCTGACGCCCTCTTAAGCGCGATAATTCGTCCTGACGCAGCCGTCATCCTTAGAACGGGCGTCGTCGCGGAGGAGGGACGACGCCCTCGTATAACGAACGTTGGCCAGGGCCGGCTCGTTAGTGGACCGGCCGTTAATTGAGAGTTAAATCTCTCTTCTTCGTGGCCTTTGTTTACCGGTGCGCGTGACGCGCGAGGAAGACACTCGCGCGTGAAACGAGTCGTTGCGTTAATTAAAATGATTACGCGACTTCGTTCGCGCGTTTCGCGAGTTCGTCTCTGTTTTCAGCCCCCGGTTTGAAGGCCAACTGGGAGCAGGTATCCTGCGTGGTTGTGTAGCTAGAAGGCACGAAAGGAAAAGGAAGGGGTGCGTTTCGTCCTAGGCCTGCTAGAGGACTCGCCCTAGCAGGCCAATCCAATTCCAATTTTACATACGTTTAATGCGCCAAAACTAGATACAATAATGTAGTATCGCGGAGTGCCCATCTCGTGTGTAGGTGACTTTGGGTTGGAAAGTCGCCGAGGGTTCGAGGGCCAGGTCATTTGGAAAAACCCCCGCGATGCGTCAGGCCCTTAGCATGACCATATTTGGTCGTGTTGGGGGAGGCTTTTTAGGAAATATATTAGGATGGCAGAAATGGTTAAGAGACGATTCGTGAGCGAGGATTCTTAATAGACGCTTCTTCTTGAGAGACAGTGCTGGAGAGTTGGTTGTAGTCGTGTTGCGAGTTGTTATCGTGTTGTTAGGTACAATTGTGTCGTTGTAGTCGTAAGAGTTTAGTTGAAAAATATATATATCTATATTCGTAGTTTTTACCGTCACCGCACATTGCATATTATATTTTATGTTTAATAAGTAATAGTTTTACATATTTAACAATCACCCCTATCTCTACAATAATATACATATAAAAGAACCAAAACGTACAAAGGGTTACAAGTGAGAACTTAGACTATGAGATCGATGGCTCCAGTGTGAAGCACTCGCGATCTAGAATCAAACTTAACCCCTTGCACTACGCTGAAACTCGGAAAAAGCCGTGCCAACCCCGTGCGCCCAAATAGTCGGAGAAGGTGCCGAACGGCGAAGCCCGAGTATCGGAATTTGAAACACGATATCTTACGACTAATTGTAAGTGCGAGATAGCCGCGAACCCATTCGAAATATTCGTACTTGGCCCGAGATTAAGACCACGAGTCTGACTCGAGATATTCATGTTTGGCCTGAATAGTCCGTAACGAGTCAGACTCGTGATATTCACGTTTGGCACGAAATGTCGATCACAAGTCAGACTCGTGATATCCACGTTTGACATGAAATGAAACAACGAGCCTGACTCGTGATATTCAAGTTTGGCCTACAATTTTCATCCCGAGTCAGACTCGTAAAAATAGTGCAAGGGGTTAATCTACCGCGCTTATCGCTATAGGGTAATATGAACTTAAGACTACTTTATATTAGTATGCGGGTTTGCCTATGTATAGAAAAGGCACGAAAACTATACAGCTTTTGGTTTTAAGTGGATAAAGGGATGGATAAATAAATATAGATAAATAAAATAGATAAATAAATAGATAAATAAAATAAATAATTAAGTAAATAGGAGGAAAGGGGGTGAGGGAAGAGGAGGTAGATGGGGTATATATGTCTTTTTATTTATTTCCAAGCCTAGCTGGCCCTGCCTTAGACACTGGGATAAATAAATAGGAGGAAAGGGGGGTGAGGGAAGAGGAGATAGATGGGGTATATATTTTTTTAAATTTATTTCCAAGCCTAGCAGACCCTGTCTTAGACACTGGGATAAATAAATAAATAAATAAATAAATAGATAAATAAAATAAATAATTAAATAAATAGGAGGAAAGGGGGATGATGGAAGAGGAGGTAGATGGGGTATATATGTTTTTTTATTTATTTCCAAGCCTAGCAGACCCTGCCTTAGACAC
>NW_016908244.1:0-2708 GCF_001483705.2 Eufriesea mexicana | reverse complement strand
ATAGATGGGATATATATGTTTTTTTATTTATTTCCAAGCCTAGCAGGCCCTGCCTTAGGCACTGGGATACTATCGAAAGGACGGGAAATTATATATATTGGATTGAGAGGTTTTCCGTGGACTTGCTAGAAAGTCCTCGAAGTCGGAGTCCACCTAGCGATGAGGGTGAGAATGATGGTCGCTACAATCCCCTGCTCTCTTTCTCTCTCCGTCTCTCTCCTCTTTTACACCCCCAAACGCATTCCGGCCAAGCCTGCTCGTAAAAAGGCGATGCGCAAATTCGTCCTTGGAAATCCTTGTTATGGCGCAAGGAAACTCGGATGTACAGCTACTACTGTTGACGTACACCTGTCTTTCTCCTCGTCTCGACGAGATTACGTACCGCGCGGTTGCATAATGCAAGGCGTCCGTGCAGCAGCGGAATAGGATGCGTGAAACGAATAGAGGCACGTGTCACCTCGTAAACTCCTCTCCTCGGCAATGTTCTCTCGCTGCCGAATCCTCGTGCTCATCTTCGCGAGGTACTCGAGGAAGATAGGCAGCGAGAAAAGAAAGTTCTCCGAGGAGCTGGAGGAACGTGTCGACGCGCCTTACGAGAAGGAATCTCTCCGAGGGGCGTCGAAACGTCTCCCACGATGCCTGCGTCGGCAGGCTGCCACTGGATGAGTCCTAAAATCGGCCAAGTTTCCAGTGAAATTTTGCAATCTCCAAAACCGGAGATACGATCTCCGGGAAAATCGTCCAGCCACGATGCGTGCGAAAGAAACTTGTAATAATCCCGAATACGAGGTACCCGCTCCCCCCTGACGCCATTAAAACTTTCGCCCCGTGTAACATCGTTGCGTGAATTTTGAGATTCGATAATGACTTAAGAGGCTGTTCGAGACGATGTTAACGGAGGATCTTAGAATTTTGGAATCTTGGAGCTAGTAGATGTAAGGGGAGGAGAAAAGATGGCTGGGTTAAAATGAGTCTATCAATCACACGATGACCGATTTTATTTTATTACGTTGGATACGATATTCACATATTCGCTCTCGTTTCTTGCATAAAAATTCCGCGGTAAGCTGCCCTTTTAACCCTTTGCACTCGACGATCTTTTGGCTAAAGATGAGTAGGAGTTCAAAGATTTTCTGCTATAAAGCTGGCGATATTTCTTTCAGTAATAAATTAGAAATCGTGGAATAATTAGCACGTAGAATTTTTTGATTTCGATTGCTCGCACACCGTTTCATTATCTCAAATTTCGCATATTAATTGATATCGATCTTCGAAATTTTATCTAATGGTGACTGACGGTCGCCTCTCGAGTGCAAACGATTAACACGTTAACATCCCCGTAACATCCCCAGGACTGGTACTGGACTTTCCGTTTGGGCCCGGCGGTCTTCAGGGACCGACCCAGACTAGGACCAGAGGGTCCTTAGGGTTTAAGGATTATGTAGCAATTGATATTACCAAAGTATTAATTATTATTATCCACAACTTATAATGTATCGATAACGAATAAATTAATAATTTAGTAATATTAATTGGTTTTCACAAAATCGCGAGACCATCGCTTGGTATTGATATTACCAAAATTAGCTGAATATTTACAACAGTCCAGAATATCCTTTTGCAATATCGAGTGAGACTAGTATGGAAATCGGTGAAAACATAAGCGTCAGAGGTAAGAATCAAAATTAGCTGAATATTTACAACAGTCCAGAATATCCTTTTGCAATATCGAGTGAGACTAGTAAGGAAATCGGTGAAAACATAAGCGTCAGAGGTAAGAGATAAGAGACGAGGTTTCTAGACGATTCTCAATGTAAACACGGTCAGCCTCGGGCAGGTCGTGGTTAATTTTCGAGAATGTTTCCTGGTCTCAGTTGCGTGTTGTTCTTCGACGCGTTAGGACGAAACAGCTCCACGCGTGACCGATTTTCCTGTTCATCGTGCCACACGCCATTGGAACTTCAACAGTTTTCGAACGAGAGCTCGGTGACTTTTGGTGTTTAATTCTGCGCCATCTTTGGACCTAACGTTACCTATCCCTAACGGAATTGCTGTTACAATAATTGATACAGTATCTCCGAGTCTTGTGAATACTTTGCCCGCCGCTGGTGGGCCACTTGACAGCCGAGTCTGGGCCTGAGCGGCAAGCAAAACGGGCTGAGCACTTAACGTGTTAAAGGTGGGCCTTCTTTGTTAATCCGCCGCGCAGATCAAGCGGATCGCCGCTTCATTTTGACACTCGGATTATCACTGCTACGTGCTCGTCGCTCACGTCACCTTATCGGTAACCGAACTCGCATACTCTCGCTTACTCTTGTAGGATTTTTGGTTAAATTAATCCTATGCAGACACAGATCTGCGCGTCTAATAAACAATAACTCTCTTTTTGTAACAAAACAGGTTTTATTTAGCTAAAATATTACACTAAGTTTCTCACACGATCCTCTATTCACTACGTCTCTGCTTACTCTCAACTCTGCTCTCTTGCTTCTTCTCAGTTCCTCTCAATTCTGACTACTTCTCGACTCTTCTCCATTCTAGCTTCATCTACCATCATTCGACATAGTCACAGACATTCCGACAAAAGGCTGTGGTAAAATGATCGGGTTTATAGAGATTTGACTTTAAACTTGAATTATATTTTAATCCCTGGCGATACAAGTATGCGGAGGCTTGAGTCTTGTGCGATGCATGATGCAGACGGTTGA
>NW_016908243.1:85568-97772 GCF_001483705.2 Eufriesea mexicana | reverse complement strand
CAGGATAGCTTTGATTTTGCGCGGTACACCGATATTCGTTGGATATCTACTTTCTTCAGTGCTCTATCACACTCTGCTTGCCTCAGGGGACGACAAGAATACCGATCGCAGCACGATAGGTTGTTTCATGTTACGTTTGGTTAGGTTTGGCTTGGATAGCTCTAACTTTTGTGCAATGATCTGCTATCCGGTAGATTTCTGCGCTCAGCTGTGCTCTAGTATACTCTGCTTAACTCTGGGGAGGCCAGCTACAGTGGTGTCGCCACGTTAGGTTTAGCCGGGTTACGTTTGGACATGTTTCGTTTGGCTAGGTTAGGAGGGGCTTCTTCGGCTTTTGTGCTCTTCACTGCTATAATGGGGATTGCTGCTCTCCAGTGTGCTCCAGTATGTTCTTCATGGCTCTGGGAGGCCAACGATAGTGGTCTCGGCACGTTATGTTGAGGTGGGGTAAGATTGGCTATGTTATGCCAGGTCGGGTGTGTTTTGGATATATTTGACCTTTTCGTTAAAGTCTGCATTGCGGCGGATCCCTGCGTACTTGTGTGCTCTAGAACATTCTGCTTGTCTCTGTGAAGGCCAGCACTACTTGTCTCGTCATGTTTGGTTGAGCTATGTTATGTTCGCCTATGTCACGTTTGTCTAGGTTAGGAGAGGCTTCTTCGACTTTTGTGGTATGCACTGCCATTCGGAGGTTTTCCTCCCTCTAATGCGCTCTAGTATGCTCTGCTTGGCTCTGTGGTGGCCAGTAATAGCGGTCTCGGCACTTTAGGCTTCGTCAGGATACGTACAGTTGGGTTAGGTTAGGAAGGTTTGGATAGGATTTCTTTGACTTTTGTGCCATTCAATGATATACGGTGGATTCTTCCCATCTACTTTGCTTTATCATGTCCTGCTTGGCTCTGTGGCGTCCAATAACTGTGTGCTCGCATGTTAGGTTATGCTAGGATACGTTTTGCTATTTTAGGTTAGGTGAAGTCCGGTAAGGATTGCCTGGATTTCGTGCTATAGACTGTTGTTCGTTCGATATCTGCACTCGACTCTACTCTACTATATTCTGCTTGGCCCTGGGGAGGCCACCAATAGTGGCAGCGGTACGTTATGCTTGGGTAGGCTGCGTTCGGTTAGGTTACGTTAGCTTGGGTTTGGTATGGATAGATACGACTTTTGTGCCATACACTGCGATTATGTATATTTCTGCGCTCTACTGTCCTCTAGTAACTTCTGCTTGACTCTGGGGTGGCGAGCAATAGTAGCAGCGGTACGGTAGTTTGAGTTACGTTACGTTTGGTTATGTTAAGCTTGGGTATATTAGGACAGGATAACTATGACTTTGGTGCTATAGACTGATATAAGGTGGGCTTCTTTGCTCTGGTGTGCACAACTATGTTCTGCTTGGCTCTAGGAAGCGCAGCCATAGATGTCTCGGCACGTTATGATGAGTTGGGCTGCGATAGGTTGGGTCAGATTAGGTCAGGTAAGGTTTGCGTGTCTCTGACTTTCTTGCTATACGCACAAGTGCGGTGGATTTCTGCGCTCTGCTGTGCCCTAGTACATTCTGCTCGGATATGTGGAGGGCAGCAATTGTGGTCTCATCACGCTGATTTGGGTTACACTACGTCTGCTTATGTTAATTAAGGTCAGGTTAGGTCACGGTATGTTTGACTTTTGTGCTGTACACAAGAATGTGGTGGATTTCTACGCTGTGCTGCCCTGTAATATTTCCTGCTCCTATCTGGGGATGCCAGCAATAGATGTCGCGGTACGTTAGGTTGTGTCATGTTACGTCTGGTTATGTTAAGATTGGATATATAAGGATAGGACAGCTTTGACTTTTATGCTATACACTGCTATTCGGTTGATTCCTGCCCCTTGTGTGCTCTAGTAAGTTCTGTTTGTCTCTGGGGAGGCCAGCATTAGCGTTCCAGGCACCTTATGTTGAGATGTGCCACAGGTTAGGTTAGGTTTGTTCAGATGTGGTTGGAGTACCTTTGAGTTTCATGCTTTTCACTGCAATGCTCTGGATTTCTGCTTTCCACTGTGCTATAGTATATTCTGTTTGCCTCTGTGGAAGCCAGCAATAGCGGTCACGGCGCGTTTGATACAGGGATGTTACGTATGTTTGTGTTATGTTTGGTTTGGTTAGGATACAATAGCCTTGACTTTTAAGCTATGCACTGCTATTCGGTGGATTTCTGCTTCCTACAGTGCTCTAATATGATCTACATGACTCTGGGTATGCCAGCAATGTCGGTATCGTGTCATTAGGTTGAGATACGCTACGTTTGGTTATTGTACGTTTCGTGAGGTTAGGATATGATATCTTAGACTTTTGTGCTATACACAGCTGTCCGAGGATGACTGCGCTCCACTACGCACTACTATATTCTGCATGGCCCTGGGGAGGCCAGGAATAGTTGTCGCGGCACTTTAAGTTGTGTTAGCCTACGTTTGGTTGTGGTACGTTAGCATGAGTTAGGTCCGGATAGCTACGACTTTTATGCTATATACTGCGATACTGTTGACTTCAGCGCTCTACTGTCAACTGACATGTTGTGCACCGCGCTGGAGAGGCCAGAAATTGTTGCCGTCGTACGTTAGGCTGAGTAACATTACGTTCGTTTAAACTACGGTTGGATATATTTGGTTTGGATTACTTTGACTTTTGAGCTATAAACTGCAATTCGGTGCACTTCGACGCTCTATTGTGCACTGGTATGTTCTGTTTGGCTCTGGGGAGGCCAGCAATAGTTGTCTCGGCACGTTAGTTTGAGACGTTCTACGTTAGGTTGTGCTTCGTTTGGTGATGTTAGGACACTGTAGCTTAGACCTTTGAGCCATGCGCTGCTATTATGTGGAGTTGTGCCCTTCACAGTGCTCCAATAAGTTCTGATTGGCTCTGTCGTGGTCAGATACAGTGGTCTCGGCACGTCAGGTCGAGTTAGGTTATATTCGGTCAGGTTGGGTTATGATAAGTTTGGCTAGTGTGCCTTTGACTTTCGTGTTATAGAGTGCTTTTCGGTGCATTTCTGTGATCTAGAGTGCTCTACTATATTCTGCTAGGCTCCGGGGATGCCAGCAGCTGTGGTCGTGGCACGTTATTTTGGGTCAGTGTGCGTTCGATTATGTTATGTTAGGTTAGGTTAGGTTAAGATATCTTAGAGTTTTGTACTATAGACATCTATTCTGTGGATTTCTGCGCTCTCCGTCACTCTAAAATACTCCGCTCGACCCAGTGGACGCGAGCAATGGAGTTCGTGGCACGTTAGCTTGTGATAGGTTACGCTTGGTTGGATTAGGTGAGGTCAAGTTTGGTCAGGTTAGCTCTGGCTTTCGTGCCGTACACTGTTAACCGGTGGATTTTTGTGATCTACTGTGCTCTACTGTATTCTCCTTGGCTGAGCGGAGCGCGGAAGCAGTCGCCGCGGCTCGTTATTTTGAGTTATGCTACGTTCGGTTAGGTTAGTTTAAGTCATGTTATGTTAGGGTATCTTCGACTTACGTGGTCTACACTGCAATGCGGTGGATTTCTGCACTCTACTGTGCTCTAGTTTGTTCTGCTTGGAGCTGGGGAAGCCAGTAATCGTGTTCTCGGAATATTAGGTTGAGATAGGGTACGTTTCGTTGTGTTGCATTAGCTTAGGTTTGGTTTGGGTTGTTTCGACTTTTCTGCTATACACTGCTATTCTATGGTCTTCTGCGCTCTGCTCTCCTGTAATATGCTCTGCTTGACCCTGTGGAGATCAGCAATACTGGTCGCGGCACGTTAGGATGAGATAGATTAAGTTCGGCTTGGTCAGATTGAGTTGGGTTAGGCAAAGATGACATTGACTTTTGTGCTCAACACAGCAATTCTATGGACATTTGTGCTCTACTGCGCCCTATCATATTCCGCTTGCCTCTGGTAGGGCCAGCAGTAGTGGTCGCTGCATGTTAGGTTGAGTTTGGTTACGTTAGGGTATGTAACAATTGGCTACGCCAGGAGAGGATAGATCTAACTTTCGTGCTAGGCACTGCTATTCGGTGGACTTTGGCGCTCCACGGTTGTCTGATATGTTCAGCTTGGCTCTGGGAAAGGCAGCAAAAGTGGTCTTGGCACGATATGCTGAGTTAGGCAACGTTTGTTTGGGTTAGGTATGGTCAGGTTACGTTAGGATATTTTTGACCTTTGTGCTGTACACTGAAACGCTGAGGATGACTGTGATCCACTGTGCTGTAGTATATTCTGCTTGGATCTGGGGAGGTCAGCAATAGTGGCGTTGGGCGGTTAGGTTGAGTTAGGTTAGACTTGGTTATCCTACGTTAGTTTAGGTTAGGCTAGGATAGCCTTGACTTTTGTGCTACACACTGCTGTTATGCCGACATCTACGCAGTACTGTGATTAAGCGTGCTCGACCTTGCTCTAGTGGCGCCAGAAGCAGTGGCAGCGGCGCGTTAGGCTGTGTTAGGTTACGCTTGAATGGGTTAGGTTTGGACGCGTTTGGTTGGGGTATCTTTGACTTTCGAGCTTTAAACTGCAATGTGTATGATTTCTGCGCTCTACTGAGCTCTGGCATATTCTGATTGGCTCTGCGGTGGTCAGAAATAGTGGTCTGGGCTCGTTGGGTTGAGTTATGTTACGTTTGGTTAGGTTAGGCTAGGATTACTTTCACTTTTACGCTGTAATCTGCTATTCGGTGGAATTGTGCTCACTACTGTGATCTAATATGTTACGCTTTGCTCTGTCTAGGCCAGAAATTGTGGCCGCGGCGCGATAGGTTGTGTTTGGTTACGTTTGGGTGGGTTCTCTTTGTTTCGGTTAGGTTAGGATATCTTCGACTTCTGCCATGTACACTGGAATGTGGTAGACTTCTAGCCTGTACCATACTCAAGTAAGTTCTGCTTGGCCCTGGAGATATCGGTAATCGTGTTGCCGGCATATTAGGTGGCGATAGGATACGTTTGGATCCGTTACGTTAGCTTTGATCAGGTTTGGACAGTTTCTACTTTTCTGCTATACACTGCGCTTCGATGGATGCCTGCTCTATACTCTCCTCTAACATGTTCTGCTTGACTCAGTGCAGGTCAGCAATACTTATCACGGCTCGTTATGTCCAGTTCGATTACCTTTGGTTAGGATTGGTTGTCTTGGGGTGGGCTAGGTTAGCTTTGCCTTTTGTGCTATACACTGCTATTCGGCGGATTTCTGCGCTCTACTCTACTCTAATATGCTCTGCTCGGCTCCCAGGAGTCCAGCAGTTGCGGTCTCGGCACGTTAGGTTGAGCTATGCTACGTTCGGCTAGGGTTTGATAGTTTGGGTTAGGTTTGCATAGATTTGACTGTCGTGGTGTACACTGCTATTCGTTGGATACCTGCGCTCCACTCTGCTCCGGTATATTCCGCTCGGAACTAGGGATGCCAGCGATTGTGGTCTCAGCACGTTAGGTTTAGTTATGCTACGGTTGGCTTTGTTAAGTTTGTTTGGGTTTGGTGTGGATTGCTCCGTCTTTCGTGGAACGCTCCGTTATTCCGTGGACCTCTGCTCCCTACCGTGCTATAATATATTCTGCTTGACCCCGTGGGGTCTGTGAATGGCGGTCGCGCCATGTTATGTATAGGTAGGCTACGTTTGGTTAGGTTACGGTGGCTTGGGCTAGGTGTGTGTATCTCTGCCTCTTCCGCTATACAACACGATTCTATGGTTTTCTGGACACCATCCGCTCTAGTACGATCTTCTTTACACTGGGGACGCCAGCAATAGTGGTCGCGTCACGCTCGTTTGATTTATATTACGTTCGGTTATGTTACGGTTGGTTATTTTAAGAGAGTATAGCTTTGACCTTTGTGCTATACACCTACCTTGGGTGAATCACTGCGCTCTACTGGGCTCTGATATCTTCTGCTTTGCTCCGGGGATGTCAGCAATAATGGTCTAGGCACGTTAGGTTGAGTTATGTTACGTTTGGATATGTTATGTTTCGTGTGGGCACGATAGGATAGTTTAGTCTCTATACGTTTGGATAGGTTAGGATAGGATAAAGTACACATTTGTGCACTTCACTGCTATTCGGTGGATTCCAGGGCTCTACATTGCTCTGCTACGTTCCGCTCAACTCACGGGATGAGAGGAGCACTGGCCGTGGCACGTTAGGTTGTGTCACGTTAGGTTTGGTTTGGTTAGGTTAGGCTGTGGTTGGTTACCGTGGCTTCGACTATCGTGCTTTACAAAGTTATTCCGTGGATTCCTGCAATTCACTGTACTCTACCCAAACCTGCACGTCCCTGGAGGGCCAGCAATAATGGTCACGGAACGTTACCTTGAGTTTGGCCCCGACAGGTTAGGTTGTTATTTTGGGTTAGGTTTGGATGTCTTTGAATTTTCTGCAGTACACCGCAATCCGTTGGGCTTCTGCACACTACTCTCCTCTAATATGTTCTGCTTCGCTCTGTGGAGGCCAGCAATAGTGGTGGCGGTACGTTAGGTTGAGCTTGGTTACGTTTGTCAGTGTTAGGCTACGTTGGGTTAGGCTGGGATAGCTGCGACTTTTGTGCTGCGCACTGCAATTCTATGGACTCTTGCGCCCTTTTGTTCGCTGTGACACTCCGCTTTTCTCCGGGGACGCCAGAAGTAGCGGTCGCGGCACTTTCCATTGTGTTATGTTACGTACGGTTAGGTGAGATTTGGTATTGTTAGGACGGGATAGCTTTGACATTTACCTATGCACTGCTACTCGGTCAATTTCAGCGTCCTACATTGCTCTGCTATACCCTGCTTGGCTCTCTTGAGGCCAGCAATAGCGGCCGTGGCACACCAGTTTGTGTTACGTTACTCTTGGATATGTTACGTTTCATCAGGTCAGGAGCGGTTTGCTTTTACCTTTGTGCTATACACTGCTGTTCGGTTGATTTCTGCACTCTGCTACGCTGTAGCATGCTCTGCTAGGCTCTGGCGATGCCGACTATAGAGGTCTCGGCACGTTAGGATTTGTGAGATTACGTTTGCTTGTGTTTGGTTATGCTGAGGTACGCTGGGATAGCTATGACTTTTGTGCTACGCATTGCAATCCTATGGACTCCTGCGCCCTATATTGCGTTATCACTATCTGCTTATCTCCGGCGACGCCAGGAACGGCAGTCGCGGCACGTTAGGTTGAGCTATGTTACGTTTGTTTAGTTAAGGTTTGGTTAGGTTACGATGGGATAGCTTTGACTTTTGCTCTGTACACTGCCATTCGGTCGACGTCAGCGCACTGCATTGCTCTACTAGCATCTGCTTGTCTCTGTGGAGGTCAGCAATAGCGGTCGTGGCACGTTTGGTTGCGCTATGTTACGTTCTGCTGGTTTAGGTTAGGTTAAGTTTGATAAGGATGGCCATGACTTTTGTGCTATACACTGCTTTTCGGTGGATTCATGCAATCTATATTGCTCTACTATTCTATGCTCGACAGTGGGAGGCGAGCGACGGTGGTCGTGGCTCGTCAGGCTGGGTTAGGCTACACTCGGTCAGGTTAGGTTAGGCCAAGTTTTGCTAGAATGGCACCGACTATCGTGCCATACACAGTTTTTCGGTAGATTTCTGCTATCTACTGTGCTCTACTACATTCTGCGTTGCTCTGGAAGTCCAGGAGCAGTGGCCGCGCCACGTCATATTGTGTTATGCTTCCTTCGGTTGGGTTAGTTTAGGTCAGGTTAGGTAAGGATGTCTACGGCTTCTGAACTGTTCACTCCAATGCGGTGGATTTCTGGGCTCTACTGCGTTCCAATGCGCTCTGCTTGGCTCTGTGGTGGCCAGTAATTGTGGTCTCGGCTAGTTAGGTTGAGTTACGTTACGTATCGTTGGGTCAGGTTTGGAAGGTTTCGTTAGGGTTTTTTGATTTTTGTGCTAAACACTGCTATTCGGTGGATTTCGGCGCCCTACATTGCTCCACTATACTCTGCTCGACTATGGGGAGGCGTGCAGTGGTTGTCGTGGCACGTTAGTTTGGGTTATGTTACGTTCGGTTTGGTTAGGTTAGGTTATGTTTACTTAGGATACTTTTGACTTTCCTGCTTTGCACTATTATCCTGAGGATTCCGGTGATCTACTGTGCTGTACAACGTTCTGCCTGGTTCTGTGGCGGCAAGCAGGAGCTGCCGCGATAGGTTACGTCGAGCAATGCTACGCTTGGATATGTTAGGTTTGATCATGTTATGTTACGATATCTTCGTCTCTTGTGCTACGCACTGCTATCCGGTCGATCTCTGCGCTCTACGTTGCTGTACTATACTCCGCGCGACTCTGGGGTGGTGAGCAATAGTGGCCGTCGCACGTTAGGTTCAGTTATGATATGGTCGATTAGGTCAGGTGAGTATAGGATATCTTCGACTATTGTGCTGTTCACAATCATGCGGTGGATATCTGCGCACTACTGCTCCCTGGTACATTCGGATTGTCTCTGTGGAGTCCAGCAATAGTGGTATCGTCATCTCCGGTTGGGTTATGTTCGTTTGTCCGTGCTAGGACATGCTACTTCGACCTTTATGCTATACCCTGCTTTTCGGTGGATTTCTGCGCGCTAATGTGCTGTAATCTGCTCTACTTGGCTCTAAGAAGGCCTTGAATGGCGGTCGCGGCGTGTTATTTTGTGTTAGACTACGTTTGGTTCGGTTAGTTTTAGTCAAGTTTGGCCATGGTATGCATGACTTTTCTGCTATACACTGGAATGCGATGGTTTTCTGCGCTGTACTGTGCTCTAGCATACTCTGCTTGGCTCTGGCGCGCCAGCAATTGTGGTGTCGGTATATTAGCTTGAGTTATGCTACGTACGGCCATGTTACGTTTGACTAGTGTAGGATAGGATAGCTTCGACTTTTGTGCTATACACTGTTGTTCGGTGGATTTCTGGGACCTATTGGGCCCTACTACTTTCTGCTTTGCCTTGTAGAGTACAGCATCAGTGCCGCGGAAAGTTATGATCCGTTAGGCTATATTAGGTTTGGTTGCGTTCGTCTGGGTCAGGTTTGGTTAGCTTTGACTTTTCTGCCGTACGCTGCGAATCTATAGATCTCTGTGCTCTACTCTCCTATAATATGTTCTGCTTGGCTCTGCGAACGCCAGAAAGAGTAATTGCGGCACATTATGTTCAGTTAGGTTACATTCGGTTGTGTTACGCTTGGCTTGGTTGGAATATAATGGATTTGAATTGTGTGTTATACACTGCTATGCGGAGGACTTCTACGCTCTACTGTGAACAGGTATGTTCTTCTTGAATCTCTGGAGGCCAGCAATATTGGTCTCGGCATGTGAGGTTTATTGAGGTTTCATTTAGCTGTGTTAGGTTATGCTGGGTATGGAGTGTTGGCTTTGACATTCTCGCTATACGTAGATACGCGGTGAATTCCCGCGATCTGCTGCACTCTGCAGTATTCTGCTTGGCTCTAGGGAGGCCAGCAGCAGAGTACGCGGCACGTCATTCGATTCATGCTACGTTTGGGTAGGTTATGTTTTGACAGGTTAGGTTAGCATATCTTTGACTTTTATGCTATACGCATCAATGCGGCGGATTTCTGACCTTTACTGTGCTCCAGTACATTCTGCGTGGCAGTGGGGAGGCCAGTGGTAGTGGACGCGGCACGTTAGGATGGGTTAGGTTACTTATGGTTATGTCAGTGTATGCTCGGCCCGGAGAGGATATGTTCGAATTTTGTGCTATACATTGCCCTTCGGAGGGCTTCTGCGCTCTACTGTGCTCTAGTATGTTCTTCTTCGATCTCTGTAGGCCATCAATATTGTTCTCGACACGTTAGGCTGGTTTAGGTTTCGGCTATCTATGTTAGGTTACGTTGTGTTGGGTGTGTTGTCTTCCACTTTCGTGCTTTGCACTGTTTTTCTGTGGGTTTCCGCGTTTTACTATGCTCCAATATGCTATGCTTGCCCCTGTGGCAGTCAGCGGTTGTGGCCTCGTCACGTTATGTTGAGTTATGCTACGTTTGGTTTGTTTTGGCTTGGTCAGGCTTGGACAGGATATCTTTCACTTTTGTGCTATACAATGCCATTCGGTGGATTTCTGCGTTCTACAGGGCTCTACTATATACTGCTTTGCCCTGGCGAAGAGAGCAACAGTCGTCGCGGTACGATACTTTCAGTTAGGCTACATTTGGGTAGGTTAAGTTCGTTTGGGTTTGGTTCGGTTAGTTTTCACTTTTCTGCCGTACACTGCAATTATATGGATCTCTGTTCTCTTCTGTCCTATAATGTTTCCTGCTTGGATCTGTTTAGGCCAGCAAGAGTGATTGCGGCATGTTAGTGTGAGTCAGGTTACGTTTGGTTATGTTACGATTGGTTTCGTTAGGATATGTTGGCTCTGAATTTTGTGCTGCGCACTCCTATTTGGACGGCTTCTGCGCTGTACTGTGACCTAGTATTTTCTTCTTGGACCACTGGAGGCCAGCAGCATTGGTCTCGTCACGTTGTGTCGTGTTACACTACTTTCGGATATGTTAGGTTAGGCAAAGCTAGCTCAGGATATGTTTGACTTTTGTGCTATACACCGCATTGTGGTGGATTTCTGCGCTCTGCTGTGCTCCAGTATATTCTGCTTGCCTCTGTGGAGGCCAGCAATTGTGGTCTCGTCGTGTTACGTTTAGTTGGGTTACGTTCGTGTAAGCTAAGTTAGGATAGGCTACTTTGACTTTTGTGCTATACACTCGTATTCGCAGGATACCTGCGCTCTAATGTAATGTCTGCTGCTCTGCCTGGCCCCGTGGTGGCCAGTAATGGCGGTCTCGGCTCGCTAGGTTGTGCTAGATTACGTGACGTTGTGTTCGGTTGGGACGGTTTGGTTACGATTTCTTTGACTTTTGCGATGTACACTGCTACACGGTGCATTTCCGCGCTCTACATTGCTCTCTTATACCCCGCTCGACTCGAGGGACGCGAGCAGTGGTTTTCGTGACACCTTAGTTTGAGTTAGGTTGCGTTTGGTTTCATTAGGCTACGTTAAGTTTGGTTAGGATAGCTCTGACTTTCGTACCATACCATATTATGTGGTGGGCTCCTGTGATCTACTTTGCTCTACCATATTCTGCTTGGCTTTGGGGAAGACTGCGTCAGTGGTCGCGGCACGTTTTGATGAGCTATGCTATGTTCCGTTAGATTGGGCTAGGGCAGGTTTTGTAACTATATCTTCGAATTTTGTGCTATTCACTGCAATGCGGTTGATTCGTGCGCACTACTGAGCTCTACTACATACTGCTTTTCTCTGTGGAGGCCAGCAATAAGGGTCTCGTCATGATAGGTTGAGCTACGCTACGTTTGGATATGTTACGTTTGGCTACGTTATGAAAGGCTACTTCGTCCTTTGTGCTTTACACTGCAGTACAGTAGATTTCCGCGCTCTACTGTGCTCTACTCTTATCTGCTCGACCCTGGGGAGGCCAGCAATAGCGGTCGCGGCACGTTACGTTGAGTTTGGCTGCGTTAGGTTAGGCTACGTCCGTTCGGGTTTGGTTTGGATATCTTTGACTTTTCTGGTGTACACTGCCATTCTATGGATTACGGCGCCCTGCTACACTCTAATATGCTGTGCTTCGCTCTTGGGAGGCCAGCAATAGTGGTAGCGGCATGTTTGGTACAGTTTGGTTACGTATGGTTGTGTTACGATTGGTTAGGTTAGGGTAGGGTACCCGGTACTTCTGTGCTACATACTGCTTTCCGTTGGACTTCTCCACTCTACTATGATCTAATATTCTCTGCTTTGTTCTGACGAGGCCAGAAATCGTTGCCGCGGCACGATAGGTTGAGTTAGGCTGCGTTTCGTTAGTTTATGTTGGCTTGGGCAAGGTGTGGATTGCTTTGACTTTTCTGCAATTCACTGTGATTCTATGGACTTCGGCGCTGCTTCCAGCGCTACCGCGCCCCGCTTGTGTGTGGGGACGCCAGGAATAGTGGTCGCGACGCGTTAGGTTGAGTTACAATATGTTTGGTTATATTAGGTATCGTTAAGTTGGGTTAGGATTGCTACGTCTTTTGTGCTATACACTGCTATTCGGAGAATTTGTCCGCCCTGCTGTGCTCTAATATGCCCTGCTTTACTCTGTGGGGGCTACAAATAGTTGCCGCGCCATATTAGGTTGAGTTATGCTACTTTCGGTTAGGATACGTATGGTTGTGTTACGAGAGAGTAACTTCGACTATTGCGCTGCACACTGCCATTCGGAGAATTTCCGTTCTCTATATTGCTCTATTA